>NC_088602.1:10011618-10311618 GCF_036013475.1 Columba livia | reverse complement strand
GTCAATGGCACCCTTGAAATCATGCCAATTAAGGAGCACTTGAAAGGGAGATCCAGCTAAATGAGTACAGACTGATCTTCCTGAATGCTCTTAACACTCAATAATTTGCCATGCCAAGTGCCAATGCTGATCCTGCAAATGCTGAAACTTGCAATCCAATGTCAAATATACTATAGGATCTGTTCCCTTTTTCTCCATCCCTGCTCCCAAAATTGGCATTCGGATTACAGAGAACCTTCTTGAAGAAAATACATTTGCTGATGAAAAATGTGACATGACTCCTAAACACGCTCAAGCAAATACTATTGCAAAAGGGAACGAAGAGACATAGAGTCTCTAGTTCTCTTGCTAATATAACAGTGTAATATGTAGTAAAGGTTGGAGGAGGAATGTCTTTATGATCATTTGATGGTCCATGTGAAACAGCCTGGCTATTTCATTCCATGCCTAGATAGATTAGTTTGCCCACTTGTTTCACTGCCTGAAGGCAGAACAGTTTGGGCTTTTTTCAGTAGTGTTTTCTTTTCATTAGATGAGTGTGCTATGTTTGCTACTCTGATATTGGATCAGACATTAGATATTATAGATGAAAAAAAAATATAAATAATATTCAGGAATTCGAGCTCAATTTTTTCCCCAGCTGAGTATTTATTCTACAATTTCTATAATTTGTGTAGTTTATTTTCCAGTTTATTATGTCATGTATTACACAAGCATTCCCATCTTCCCTCCTCCCCCGCAAAAAAAAAAAAAAAGTATGGAAAAAAATAAAAATGGAGGCTAGAGACTGATATTGTTATAAGCAGATGATCAGAGACTCAAATAAAATCCTAAATTGCCAAAAGATCAAAGTATGTTCAGCTACAGCTGTTGTTTTCCAGAAAGGTTTCAGGCTAGATGCATTAAAGAATGTATCTATCTCAGAAGCATATATTGCCAAGTCTGTGCTTTTAGGTTCCTGATCCTCATCATGGAAAGCCTAACTCTGTGTTTGGTACCCAAGCTCTCTGTCTAATATCTGAATAGACCAAGATGCTTAATCATGTGGTTCAGAAAATCTTTGTGTTAAGAATGCACAAGAGAACATGATACATATAGATGACATCATCTTTAAGTACTACTGTTCACTTGGCTTCCAGCTGGAGCATTATCTCAGAAACAGACTTTTATTTTCTTTTAAAACATCAGTAGAGGAGGAGGCTAGCTTTTTCACATCATAGCCTACTATATGCTCCCAGGACATACTGAAATTTCAGGTCTCATTCCCTCATTAACCTGGGTGTGTTCAAACTCATATCCTTCAGTTTCAAAAAATGTTCTATATTCTTCAGTGTATAACCTATTTTTCTTGGAAAAGGGTGAAAAAGACAAAATATAAAAGAAGTGAGACCACAATCTATCCATCTTAATAAAGTGATTTTTCTGGTCAAAAAATAATTCAGGATGTGTGACTCATTTGACATAGATACATTTTATGTGTACTTGGAGACTTGAATGTGAAGACTTGATAAATGGTGACAATTTCAGATCTAGGCAGCTGATGCTTAAGGAATTTAGGATTATGGTTTTCTCAAGTACCTAAATTCTGCCTGTTATACTCTATGTTATGCTAGAATAAGTATAAAAGAATTCAAAATTTACAGAAATTTATACAGATTAGATAATGAAAAATTCTCAAAATGTATGTTTCATCTACCTTGCTGAATTGATTGAAAGAGTGTTGAAGACTTTAATGGTTCTCCCGGAGAAATTTGGCATATGTATAAGGTTCTAACAAACTGAAATGGATTAAAACTACCTGTCTTGAAAAAGAAAGTCAGGAAAGAGCACAGCCTAACTAATTTCTCTTCTGAACAGATAAACAATTATTTTTAAGAAATGAATAATTTCCTCCTGGTGTCATAAATAAAAGTCAATGTGTATTCTCTAAAAAAAAAAAAAAATAGTATCAAGCCAATCTAGTGTCCAATCTAGAGCATGTTTGAATAATGAGTGACCGTATCTTAAAATCATTTTTTTTTTTTTATTATGGCATATGAACATTCTTATAAGAAGATCTGAATCTAGACTTCCCAGTGTTAGGTGCACAACTGACTTTAAAATTTTATCCAAACTGTTTTTCTAACTTGTTAGCTTTCCAACAGCCTTCTTAGAAATCTTCCTTGAATCCATTTTAAATTGATATTTCCATCACTGATTTGTATTATGATAAACAGAGTATGGTTATTAAATCTGTAAACAATACCATGCTAGATGAAGCTGCTCCTATAAAAGAATAATATGTCACTTAAATACTGAATGAGAAATGATCAATTGAGAAGCAGCTCTGTAGAAAACAAGACTCAGAAGATTAAAATGGATCACAAGTTAAACTTGAGTCAACAATGTCATTCCATTGTGGTAAAAGGTAAATATCATACTGAAAGTATACAGAGAGGTAATATGTTCTAAAAATATTAAAGATTCTTTAAATTCTATGCTGCTCAGGCAAGGTACAAGATGAAAAAGTACCATATCTTCAGAAAAATTGTACATCATCCTGGATGGACAGCATTAATTAATTGGAGATTAACCACATGAAAACCAGAAAAATGAAAAGATGTACAGGAATCAGGATAATCAGATTAAAACTGCACTTGTTTAGCCTTAACAAAAAAAAAAGTAGAGACATGGTGGTTGTCTTCAAAACTGTTAAGAACTTCTGAAAACATCAAATTGAGAAGTTTCACTCATATTTGGTAGGACAAGAAATACTAAGGTTAACTTGAAAGAGAACATAGAAGAACAGATTAAGAGCTAGGAAAAGAAACTCATGAAAAGACTAGTTTGGCTTGGGACAGATTCTCCGTGGTAGCCATGACATCTCCACCGTTATAAAGAGCTTCTAAACGAAAAAATATTCTGTAATTGTCTGATAACTAACTATTCTTTTGCCCTGGGGCAAATTCAGGAGATTTTACTCTTACCTTCAATCCTGGTCTATTACTATGTTTCCTTCTTCAGTTTCTACATTCTAAAGCTCAGGACCATCTTTTCCTTCTTGGTAATACCCTCTGAAGTTACAATTCAAAAACCACCTCTACCCCTACCATATTCAAATGTATTTTTCAAATATTCTTCTAAGATGCAATCTTTGTTATCTGCCCAGAGGAAACAATCATCCAACATGATCCTAAAATGAGACTATCTCCAAGAAAGTAGTCAGTCAAACAGTATAGGCCTTCTCATTATACACAGTATACTTTAAGAACGATTAATATGCCCCAGGAAACTTAATATAATCTCCTTTGAAGTCTTTTGACAAGCACATCTTGAAAATGAAGTCATAGATCTGCCTTCCAGTTACTACTCTAAATATTCATGGATTCCCGATGGACCTCGCTGTCCCCAGAGTTCAGATCGGTAGAGTCATGAGCACTGCTCTTCTCCCAAATGAACATGCTGAACATGAATGTGCACAGTCAAAGTGAAATTAAGGTACTCTCTTTGGAGCAACCTTGCCATCATCTGCAATTATTGTAGGAAATATTAGATGTTGCTATTATTGAAAAATATATTAGACATATAGGGTGATTGTTGTTGTAATAAAAGCAATGTAGTTATTGTATTGAATAAAAAAATATGAGATTTGTGAGGCGAAACTGTGAGTTTTCATTCAGTCTGTTAAACACAAATGTAGCCCTCATTTCTGTAGTTATCTGAGTTTCTCTCAATATATAATACACCTATTTTTTTAACAACACAATCAGGACAAAGTTTTTACCTCCACATCATATATGAGGAGATAGGGCAGAAAGAGAGACATTTACCAGAAAACTCAAAAGATTAATTGAAAGCCTTCTGAGTCTATCTAATCCCTGAATTATGCTTCTTTTTGCTGCATAAGTTCTGGCAAAGCTCATCTGCTGCAGCAGCAGAACAGGATACCAAGTGTATTTCAGAAAAGAACAGTTGCATACCACAGCAGAGTTAATAATTTAAATTATATGAAGGAATGTATGAGGGTATGAATATACAGAAGTGTGATGTTGTTCACTTGTAGAATGGGCCAGGTCTTTTGAGAAACGTAATAATTAATAACCTAAACCAGATCTGGGACTGGATCCAAGTACCAGTGAAGAAACCCCAGACAAGCTGCATTCCTTGGGAATCCACAATGAAGGATGCAGGATCATAGACTGAAGTCTTCTCACCACAAAGACCTCTCCTTTCTGACACAGCATTTATCTCCTGAAAG
The DNA here is from genome assembly GCF_036013475.1 of Columba livia. Lineage (NCBI taxonomy): Eukaryota > Metazoa > Chordata > Aves > Columbiformes > Columbidae > Columba > Columba livia. The sequence goes on along the minus strand of NC_088602.1, from coordinate 10,307,381 downwards.
GAACAACCTACAGTCCAATACTGTGAGTCTCATGTGTCTACATTTCTACCTGAAAATTGGACAAAATTGAAAAGTATATGCCTAAATGAAAATAAAAGGTAGAGTATCCCTGACGTCTACTAGGAACTGTGCTTTTATTAATGATTTGATTTTGAAATGAAATTATGAAATACAGGAAATATCTAAGGGAAATTTCTTAAGTAGATAGAGCAATTTCATAAACAAGAAGTATGGAAAATTTTTAATCTCTCCAGTCTGAAAACAAGGACAGCAGACAGACATGGCAACATGTTTCTGCAAAAGCTGTCAAATCCTTTAGCAGACATTAGCATCACAGAGGACTTCAAACATTGCTCAGTGGACAAGGCCACAGAGTTGCAGGTGTGCCAGTTAGCAGAATGGATCAAAGGAAGAAAACAGAATAGGCTGCTTCCAGACTGTTCCCTCTTCTCACATAACAACAAAGTTTAAATGAATCTTTCTTTTAAAGTTATGAAGTGATGATTTAAAAATAAACAGAACTGAGGTGCATTAAACTGTGAAACTAGGTCATAGTTTTCTTAAGAGGAATTAATTTATTATTTCAAAATAGCCAAGAGAAAATGAGAAAGACAAGAGAAACTTCACTTTCAAAGCGATACTTCTGAGCTTTCTCAGATAAAGTTATAGTAAATTATATATTTCATTTAATTCAGAACAGTTATATTTTGTGTACATTGCATATTACCTCATAAAATTAATTTAGACTTTTTTTTTTTTTATTAATATAACAAATGGAGTTGGTCTAAAAGTGTTTAAATGAAAACTTCCGGTCAGAAAACACCTAGTAGCTAAAACTTATAAAACTCACAGAAAAGAGCTTAATCACTCACAGAATCACAGAATCACAGAATGTCAGGGACTGAAAGGGACCTCAAAAGCTCATCCAGTCCAATCCCCCTGCCGGAGCAGGAACACCCAGATGAGGTTACACAGGAAGGTGTCCAGGCGGGTTTTGAATGTCTCCAGAGTAGGAGACTACACAACCCCCCTGGGCAGCCTGTTCCAGGCTCTGTCACCCTCACTGAGAAGAAGTTTCTTCTCAAATTTAAGTGGAACCTCTTGTGTTCTAGTTTGAGTCCATTACCCCTTGTCCTATCATTGGTTGTCACTGAGAAGAGCCTGGCTCCATCCTCATGGCACTCACCCTTTATATATTTGTAAACATTAATAAGGTCACCCCTCAGTCTCCTCTTCTCCAGACTTTCTTAACTAAGCATGTTGAATTTATTTTAAAATTTCAAAATATTTCAATTATTTATTTTTGAGTTTTCTCAAAAATAAATTTCCTGATTTAGAATACACATTTTGTTGTTTGTTTGTTTGTTTTTTACATTGTAGAAGGAGATCTGAGACATATAAAAATCTAAAATGGTCAATATTGAAATTAAATATTATAAGATCACTTAAACAAATTATTTCAATCAGATTGAATTGAATTTTAAGAGGATTAGAAGTGGGGTTTTTTGCTTGGTTAGTGTTTTTGAGATTATGAAAACATTCGTTGTCCTCAAATGCACAACTCTGAAAATCTCAAAACTGTTAACTGAAGAGGAAATTAAGTTCATAGCCAGTATGATGTCATGATAAATAAAGCTTCTTTGTATTGACACATCTCGTACTATCTTCATTGATCAAGCCACCGACAATCCTTTTGGGTCTGAGTTTTATGAACACTTAGCAATCGATAAGTGCTGTTCAAAGAGCTTTTGGATTGAATAAGAAAGTTGAACATCCAAGGAAATAGATATATGAGGTCTCCATGATCATGTAGGTAGCTAAGGACAGAGTCCTAACTGCAGTTATCAGTGTTTTATGTCCCTTATAAAGCCTCAGCTGTCAGATCATGCACTCTGAATCACACTGAGTTTTTCTGTGCCTAAGGAAAGCAGATACAGCAGTTTTAAGAACAAAGTAGGTATTTCTCTTAAATTAATCACAGAGGGAATTTTTGCCCTGTGCTGCTCCTTTGCTGTTTTCTAGTTGTCTGATACTTCTCCAAGACCAATCAACATTGCCTGGCTGCTTTGCTTGAGTAGTCCTTTCTTCGGAGAAACCTTTCCTCAACATGATCATTTGGTTCTGCATGAGAAGCAACAGATAAACCTTGACAACTCCTGCCAAAGAGCATAATATCATAGGAAAATAACTCTTGTGTGAAAACTAATTGTATATAACAGATCATATTTTCATCAAGAGGTTGTCTTTCTTGGTTTTATACTGTGCTGTTCCACAGCTCTGCAGTGTCTCGATGAAGAACATTCATAATGACTATTTTAATATGCAGCTCCAAAGGAGACATGGAGCTGGAGATACAATATGGTGTCATGCTGAGGAAAGCCTAGTGGGACTTATTATGGGTTGGTGTCCTTTCACCAGAGCAGTATTTCAGGCGTGTATGATTTGATTTCTTTTAGTTTGTACCCTTCAGAATGAAACAAGGCTCTATTGTCCTCCTCTGTTTGCTGGCATAACTGTACCAGGATGGCTGCGACTTTCATAATGTTATATCAGTGGCATGTGGTTGCTGTAGTTGCTTAAGAGAATTAGTATTATGTTCCTGTTCTTAGTAGTAATGAAACTAAAAGGCTTATACAGTCACGGGAGTTAAATGTGGACGATATCTACTATGTACCAGTAGTACTAGGTATTGTTGGTGTTTTACCATGATTAATTTGAATTGTAACATTCAAAGAGACTTCTAACATTTCCATTTGGGAAACTATTCTACACTCCCATAACCCTGACTTTCAGGAAGATCATCCTATTAATCATCAACATGTTACCTTTCCTAAATATCTTCCATTATTCCCACTAACATTTTCAAATTATACCTACTTAGATTTTTTAGGTATTTCTGGCAAAGTTCATCCTATTGATGACAATGAAAGTTAATTAAAAAATAAGCTCTATATTCCCTATATTGCTTTCAAAAATCTACTGAGAGTTTGAAACTGGCTTGGCTTCTTTTCTGTGTCTCAGATACAGCATAGACTATTATTCTGTGTTTTGCTCTTCTTCGACTATAAAAATGATGGTGGCACTTCTGCTTGAATAAACATGCTTTGTGATAGGTAGGATTATTACCAGCTAAATGAATGACATAATGTGTTTCTTCAATTTCACTTGGGCCTCCTTTTATTTTGTGAATTTTCACTTCATCCTGCTTGAAGCAATTTTATGTCATAGAACTCTCCTAAAGGTTGATTCCCATATGTGTTCACTGAAACTCTCTTGTAAACCAATTACCTGATAACAATTTGTGTGTGCAGCTAATGATAAAAAAGCTCTTGCATTCAAAAAGAAATGTGTGGCATCCCAAAAATTCCTGGGCAAGAGGAAATATAGTTCATTATATCCTTTTCATCTCATATTTATAGCCTTTAGTGTGATACAGTAGATGTCAGCGTATTTTGTTTAGCATTTTAAGATTAAAACCGTTGTTTTTCTGTGTAATGCAGATAAGATCTTAATGGTTTATGTTTAGATATTCAATTGGCTCAATTGCTGTGCAGGAGGAGCAGCAAGAGCAGCTTGTAGTTTTCCTGACCCTTTCCTATCAGATTGAAGTATTATTATGTACTGTACTATATTAAGGTTCATCTGGAAAAAAGCACAATCTGTTCTTTTTAAGCTTCTTAATAGTTTCTAGTACTGATTCATTGGAAGTGGAACTGACAGATTGTTATAGTTAGACTGTAGGTGGGGATGCATATGCTTGAGTTTCGAACAAATTTCCAACTCTAAAGCAGGGATAAGTCTTTTACATGATGATGTAATAGATTTTTTTTTAAAACATACAGTGACATATGGGAATAGCTTTTGAACTGGGCTTAAGGCCAGACATTCAGGTAGGCAACATACAGGATTCAGGCTGGCATTTTAAAAGAATCCTGCTGCCAGTTGCCATGAGTATAGGATGTATTTACAAAAGCCATCACCATCTAGCAGCTCTGATTATGCCACCAACAGACAAACTTTCAAGAGGAGATGGACATCCAGTAAAAAATTGTGATACTTTCCCCAGCAAAACATATATATTCTGAATATATCTAATCACAATATAGAGGTACTGGTTTCCAAACAGTGAAATGGAGATGGAGTTTGGTGGGGGAGGAGAAGATGCTTATAAATTGATCATACTTCCAGCTTCTGTTTGCTGAGCCTTTTCTGCTGGAGTGGAACTAACCAAGCAGAAGTAACTCAATCTCTCCCTTCCGTTTAACTTTTCCTTAGCAACTTTCTTAAAATTTAGAAGTGGAAACAAAACAGCTCCACAGATGAATTGCCAGGATGTAGGAAGCTTCCATCACAGAGTACTCACAGATGGCTTTGCTATGGTTCCAGTGTAGGGTTTCTGAATTAGTTTTCACTTGAAAGTGAAACTACAAACTCCTCATTGTCCATTCATGTGTGCAAGCCCTAAAGTTCCTGTATCTTTCTCCTTGTGTCACAGACATGGCCTAAGAGCAGAAACTGCCCTGTCAGTGGAAACTTTCTCTTGCTGTGACAGTTTTAGTCATATTACTATTGAAGTGCCACAGTTCAAGAACCAGATGTCCATGAGGGGTCCAGTTCCATACATAAAGCATGGAGATGCTTTTCCACTGTGAACCTCACATCTCATCCCTAAGGAAATGATGTAATGTAACTTCCCCAGTCTCCCAGTCCCTTTCGCTCAGTGCCAGATGTGTACCTTCATGCATGCACAGGTTTTCCACAGAAAGACAAATCAGAGGAAATTCATCTTAATATGTGATTCAGAGGAGCTTAGTAGAAGACAACTTATTTTTCCATCAAGGAGTGTTCATTATTCCCACAGTATAGCTCAAATTAAATATACATACCTCATCAAACCTCTTGCACTACAGGGAAATTCACTATGAATGATTAATTGAGTTTAATCAGCAATGATCATGACAAGAGCTCTACTGCTGTATCTGTCTTGAAGCAAAGCTGCTATTTTCATCGAATCTCCCTCGAGCTCATGCCATACAGTTACAGTTTTCCCAGCTGGACAACTCAGTCACTATCACGTTTGGACTACTAGGATGTTATTTGTCTAAATTTTGAGAATGTAGAATTTTGCTAAGTGGTCTTGATAGTTTAATATTTACTATCATTTTGGATGACACCTTGCTTTCTGCATGGTTTCACAAAGTCACTCTGTCTTGATACATGATGAGTCCATGGCATTTGTGTGAGAGCAACATTTATTTGACTGGAATTCATATTCACATTCATTGCAAGACCTACTATTTTTCAGTACCGTAATTAAACCTATTCTCAGCTTTATAGCAAGCCTCAGATTAATAGATTGTACACTTATAACACTTACAAACAAAGAGTGTAGTATCTGGAACATTGAAGAGATCTAGTTCTGTAAGCCAATTAGACCTGGCTGTGAATTTCCCATTGACAGTTTTCTGACAGAAAATGAAGTCTTACAAATTTCAATATCTTTGAAATATACTGTGGAACAGTTTTCCTCAAACTTCTATACTCTATGACAAAGTTTCATATGATTTTTTTTTTTAATTTTTATTTTCTGTTAGGAGAAATGAAACAGAACATTTATTGTTTATCCAGATTGACCTAAATTATAATAATTTTAAAAGAAATTGTGCATTTCCTGTCAAACAGCTTAATTTTATTTTAAATGGCCTTGGAGCTCGGTGGGAGTTATATGTGATTGACCCTCATTTTTCTTTCAGACTGAATTCTGAGGCTAAAATATCTTTCATGAGGCACCGTATTTTCGATGTCTAGCTGAACTGTCTCAGCATCTCATTAGAGTTACTTGATGCTCACGTATCACAGGAAACAGAGCTTGCCATAAGAGTGTAACACATGGGGAAGCACTTGGCACCTGATTTACATCTCCCAGGAAGTGTTGCCACAACAGAGTTTAAAAGTCCTATGACATTTTGTTCAGGCACAATTTGTGTAGTAATGGCTTTTCCATCAGGCCTGATCACAGCAGGGAGGAAAAAGAAAGTCATATTAGGTAAGGAGATCTGCATCCAGGTTACTGTTCTGGTTGGGTGCCATTTGGAAAATCCAAGGTCTTGATAATTCATTCCCAATGTGAAAAGAAACTGGTGGTGTTTCCTCTCCTGCTCTTTATCTCTTTTGGCTGTTTCAATGGTAAGATATTCAAACTGGAGACAGTGATTTTCATGTTCTTGTACAGTGGTGGTAAAAGAAAACATTTTCCTTACAGATTCTTCCATTTACAAAGTAACAGAAATAAGTGAAGGATCAGAAGTTCCTTGCAACAGCATTACTTTAACACTCTCAGTCTTATTAATGTACTGACCATGTTTCTGTGGAATATTACTGAGGGGTTAAGGCAAGACTTTGGAGAAAGATTTCCTGACTCAAAAGCCTTCCTGTTTGAACGAGATATGAAACAAATTTAGACAAAAAGAAGGACGAGCACAGGGAACCAGAGACAGCCCTGGTCAGGATGATTGTCACTGGCATCAGTACATCAACTGTTTAAGCACTGTTAATTTGGTGTAGGCCTGGTAATGAGGAATTTTTCCATGGTGAGACAGAATAAATAACAATAAATGTATTATATCTATCTGTTAATAATTATTATCAGTTTATCCCACAGGGGAAAAATAAATTGAAAGAAAATACAAAGTTTTTCCTGTTCAGTTGGTAGATATTTTGTTAAAAAAATTAAAAAAAAAAAATCACATGAGTACAATTAGTTATCCATCTGTGATCCTGTGATCTCTGTGGTGGCAATCCAGTTATACCACTCAATTTCTTGAGTCACCAGAAGTTCTTCCTTCCTTCAAAAGATAAGATTTACCTTTCAGTGTACTTTAAAAAAATTGTTGTTTTTCAGATTGCTTTAAGAACAAAGTCATGTTCTTACGAGTCATGGTTTTGTTTTACTTATATTAAAAATACTACACCCCAAAATTTATTCTGAACATATATTTTCAAATTTTCTGCAATAAGCCCCAGAGCACTTAACCACATTCAGCCAACTTATCAGAATCGGAAGAGACTAAATTTCATATATATGTTGTTGTACATGTTGTGGGCCAGATCCTCACAGCTATAGAAGTACCTAACAGACCTTGGTTTCAGCAGAGATGCAGGCTCCTAGATAGAAGTGAAGTTTATAGGAAAATTTGTTGATCTTGACCTGAAAAATGGACTGAATTAAGTGTTACTGTTATTTTGTTAAGTTTGGTACTGATTTTTGTGCAGATATGTTCTGTATTCTTTAAAATATTTGCTGTTTCCAAAGCAAGAAAATCTTCTGCAAATTTTAATACATGCATATGTGTTTCTGTTCGTATTTAGGAAACTATGGAGAAAGTGGAATGGAAGCTTTCAAAGATAACGCAGCCAAGGAAGGGATCTGCATTGCACATTCCTACAAGATCTATAGCAATGCTGGTGAACAGAGCTTTGACAAGCTGCTGCGAAAGCTTCGGAGCCACCTGCCCAAGGCAAGAGTGGTTGCCTGCTTCTGTGAAGGCATGACTGTGAGAGGGCTCTTAATGGCCATGAGACGCCTGGGACTCGCTGGAGAATTTTTGCTGCTGGGCAGGTGAGTAATACCATGCAATTATAGCCATCCTTTTTACTGGTTAGAGTAAAAAAAATAGGACAGTCCAGTCAAGCATGTGTAAAACACTTTCTTACGCATGGGCATATGTAAAAGACAGAAAGTAACGTCAACCACGTCATAGTGATACATACTCTACAAAAACATGTATCATTCTCATGACATGCCGGGTAACCACAAGACTGCTTGGCCAGTCTTAGTAACATTGTGTAAGGGAAGGCTGACACAAAAATGTTTGATTTGTATAATCCATTTTGTTCACTGCAGTTTTAAATGTGCCGTGTACACATACAACCTGAACTATGCCTCATTCAGGTAACACTGTGTTAAGAATCACTGATGTGGCCTCTGGGTGGACATGAAATAGATCTTCCCAAAACAGTTTGTTTACCATCACCTTTTTTTCTTGAGCTGTTGTGCTGACCTGTGCCTACTGTCCCAAAGGCAATGTATAGGCAAAGCTTTCTCTTATGTGGATCTCAATGATATCAGTAGTTCCTTCCCTAACTACCAAAGGGGTAATGAAAAGCTCACTCAGATGTGTTCACCAAGCAGGAGAAGACCCTGGGCTAGGAGGAAGAGAAGTAAAAGACATTGATGTAAACCTGCTGGGAATTTTGTATTTGTCACATATTCATCAATTGGGCACTGAAAGAGATGAGAAAAATGGCATCTTGACCACAAAATGGTGCATACCAGGAGTTAGCTGATGTGGCCTCCTGCCTTTCCAGTGCATCCTTAAAAGGATGACTTGATGCTGTCCCAAGCATGAACTGTACAGTAACATGAATAAAATGGTATCAGTGAAACCAGCTGTCCTGGTGAGACCCTCAGGGACACGTGCAAGGACTGCAGATCTGCCCAGCTGTTTTAGAACCTGGGACATTGCCACTGTCCCACTGGTAGGACACCAGCCTCTGTTCCCAGTCTACCCTGTGCCATTCCCCCCGGGGCAAAGGTGAAAGCAAACAGATGACAAGAGGGACTCCTGCCTCTGCCCTTACTCTTTGGCATCATCCCACATTTTGGCCATTTCAGATGTGAGCCCATTAGTCATTTTCTCTGTATTATGGCAAATGTGCCTACTCTTCCTTTCAAATATATTATATCTATAGGCTCTTGCATGGATCATCTTGATCATTTTCTGGACTGCCACCCAAAGGGACCACAGCCCTCAGGATGAGATTTATCTAAACATACTTAAATGTTTACAATTTAAATACTTCTATGTGGGCTGGTCATCACAGTTCCCTCTATAGTTAATGGAGGAGAACAGGACCTTCTTAGGTCACTTGTACGTAATATGGACATTTAAAGTAACTCAGAGAAATCATGTTCTAGAAAAGGGCTTGTACAAAGACTCTCTTGATGACTAGCTTTGGTGGAAAAACCTACTTACCAGCTGTTTACAATAAAATGGAGCCAATGTCACATTCACCATATCTAGCTGAATGTGGTGCCACATGACATTTGCTGTCTTCTTTTATCCTAAACACAAGAAGTTGTAAATTCTATGCAGCAACACCCAAATTTAGAAGAACATAAGCATCATTTCCAAAAGACATGTTAGCCCTTAACTCCTCCAGAATCCAAACCATACTTAATTTTGTATGGGATTTGTTTATGCACAGCAGTGCTAAATTTAGCTCTCTGACATGCTTTTACAAATAAGGACTTCAGGAACCGGTGCTTGTGAATAAGAATGGAGCAATACAGCTTAGCTCTTCAAAAAAAAACAAGGTCTAGAGAGGCCTGACTTTGCTTTTTTTCAAGTGAAAAGTACCTGTTTCTAGCTGCAGTGGGAGTTGTCTTGCCTAATTATAAGAAAGTTGTTATTCAGTGTATGACTTCCATTCAGTAAATTGAAAGGGAAAACTTCTCTCATAAGTTTAAACTGTAAGCTGTTTGAAGTTAAAACAAAAATCCTTAACTCTACCAGACCAATTTATGTGTATTCATGCCTGTTGAAGTAGTATACAATTTATTTGTGAAAAATGTAGCATGAACTGCAAGTGTTTACAAAGAAATAAAAAGAGAAGTGTAGCAATTTTTTTTTTCTATCCTATCTGCCAACAAAGGTTCCAAGGTAATGGCTAATAAGTGGCTACTCAGACATAGGTACACAGCCAGTACCTACTGGGGACAGATGTAAACTAATTGCAACCTAACCAGAGCATTCTTACGGCTGTATGAGACAGCTGAGGACAGCTGGAGTGATGCAGTCTATCTACATCTGGCTCTGCACTTCAGAGATCCCAAGGACCTAAGGGCCTCCCACCTCCCTTCAATAGATTTGCGTCAGATTTGATATTAAAACCATCTATACGCTGGAAATGAAACACCTAGTTTTGCCTACTGAGGATTTGTTTGGCATTGAGTCACGCCTAGTCAGGAGAGAGGACGGTTTTACGTCTCTGCAGTGCAGCAAGACTCATGTGCAGAGTATGGGATGTTGTGGAGAGCTTATGTTCCAGAAAAATGTTCTTCTGCTGTGGGATAATCTCTAGGCTTTGCAGCAGAGGGGAAAGAAGAAAGCAAAAGAAAAAGCATGAAACTTGCAGGAAGGCTTCTTCACATAGATAGGATGCAAGTCAATAATGTCATTGTCCATGGATGGTCTGAGTTCCTGCAGGGCTCTGCTTTCCAGAACCTTGATGTGTCATGTGCTCTCTTGGTTTCAACTCTTTGTCTCTGGTGGCTATGAATATTTAAGCTTTAGTTCAAAGATAGGCTTATTGGTTGAGTCTATGGAGAACAGCCTAAGGCACTGACCTGGGATGGATGTCACAAGAGGACAAAACCCAATCTTACAAGCAGATTATGTTGGGGACTTTTTTTGTGCATCATTTATATAGGGTAGAAAAGGCATTTAGCAAGATTTTGAAAAGAACAGATTCTTCAGAGCACTCAAAGGGGAAAGAGCTACATCTGAAATAAAAGAAGATTCATGCAACTAATTTATTTTGTGAAGCTATGAAGGAAAATGGACTAGGATAAGATTTATACTTTCAGTCATGCTCTGATCCTGGAGTTGCTCTGGGCTGCCCATTCGACTGTGAAGGTCATAAAAGGATAATCCAACTGTAGAGAGTGTGCCTGTCACTGGAACGCTCACATGGAAAAATTCATCTAGAAATGTTTGCTTATTTGTTACCCTATAAATGCTTTTCCCCCCACCTTGTTCTGTGAAGTGGGGAACTATTTTATTTCCAAATGCACAGAAAGCACCGAAGTCCCAAAACCACACAGCATCTTTATGGGAAACAACAAGTGATCAACATTTCCATTTCCTCTTAAACTTTTTTGTTGCTTTTCTAATTTGAGTTTACCCCTAATATTTCCAATGTGAAGCACTGCAAAAATACTGAGACTTTTGGAAGCTATGGATTCTTCATAGCACCTGTTTTATGCTCAGCTAAACAGAAAATTGAATGGTCGAGGAGAGTGAATATCAAATAAATCACCTCTAGAGCCCCAAGGGGAAGAGAAAAGATATCCTTCAATAAACATTCCACTCTTAACATACTATGCAGCTCCTGAAATTGCATTGCCTGTCTGTAACAGAAATGAAAGATAGCAAGTCATTAGTGACTGTAGCATTCCAGAGCTTTTGGATCCATGGAAAACATTTTAAATGCTCAGCAAATATTTACCTCATGCACCTTGAGGAATTGGACTTAACCTCAAATGAAAAGGTGAGTGTGCTGACTTTCAAGTATGAAAAAGTGCTATTTTTACCTAACCTTAACCAACTTAATCGAGATGTGGACACCAGTCTTCATCTGTTTGTCCTTATTGCTTCTGTCATCCACAGGTCATATACCAGGAGATATCCTTAACGCTGAAGTTTATTAGAAAATAAATAACACATTTGCATAACAGAATAAATTTGGAACACATTCAGAAAGAAATACGGAGTATTAATTGTGTACATAAAAACAATTAGGTTGTAGGTGATTTTCAGTTGTTCCACATTTTACATAATAATCAGCCCCAAAAGCTGAAATTTTCTTTCATGTGGTATGTACACCTTCATTGTGCTTCTCTAGACTACTCTCATTTCTGATGTTTCAATAAAACCTCTGTGATAACTCCCTCTAGTGATAATTTTATCTGATGCCTTTCATTTACAATTATTCCAAAACATCCCTCAGAATAAATAGGTATTTTAATATCAGGTCAAATGATTTTTATAATACAATGAAATGATTAGCCACAACTGAAATTGACTATAACTGTCCTAAATAATATGGGTTCAGACAACAGTACTGCAGTACTGAATAATTTTTTTTTAATTTACTTTACTTTACTTTACTTTACTTTACTTTACTTTACTTTACTTTACTTTACTTTACTTTTATTATTTTATTTTTCTGCTTGGTGGTATTATTCTATTCTTTAGCAACTAACTCTTTGGGAATGGGACTTGGGCATGATGTTGGTGACAGCTCTGTCAAGGATTGTACCAAGATATTCTGTTTTGTGGTAGAAGAATGTCAACATACATGAATACAAATCTTGCATGACTCTTTACTTCCAGACAAGAGAACTGCCCCTGGTTTGTTTTATTTAATAATATAAAAGTAGTTATTGTACAAACCTGCAGAGCAAAAACCAGAAACTTTGCCAAGGATTTGTGACTCCACATGCAAGAGAGTAAAACTTCTCCTACCTTAAGGAGAGGAGAAGGGAGCAGAGACAGGAAAGTAGAGACACAGAGAGATAAAATGACTTGCTCAGTTTCTCCATAGACAGTATTGATCTGCAAAGAATTACTGAGACTTCCATGTGCTTCATGTTCCTGTGTGCATGTTGTGTGTCAGATTTACTCTGGTATTAACTACCTTGTTTGGTTAAAGAGAAGTTGATTAATATTATCTGGACTTCATTTGCATAAAATGACAAAATTAAACACAACTAGGAAAAAAAACTATCAGAAATGGAAGTGTTTCCTTAGGCTTTAGTACCGATTCTGATTCTCAGCTGTCCAGTTGGAGAAAAATGGCTGAAATTGATCAGTCTGATTTAATCTCTGCATGGTTCTTAGACACTTATTTACTCAAGGATTTACAGAAACAATATAAAACTGTGTCTTGGCTGCAATACCTGGAGAAAAGTGATGGGAAATCTAGAACCACAGAGCAGCCCAGAATTTCTGTGCTTACTTGAAGTGCAATCAGAACTTGATGACTATGTCCTTAAATGTCCTTGAAAGGATTAATAATCACACACTGGATTTTCAGAATTCGCTCTGTTCTGTGCTATTCAAAAGGCCATGCCTTAGGATAAAGGGAACCCTCTTGAGCATGCCATCATTGGCAAAGTATGTCCAGCTGAAAGTGGAAGAGGGAAGGACAGCAGATCTCCCACTGTGATGACCACAAGTGGTTCAAGCAAGGCTCTGCAAGAGAGCAGAAGGCCCAGTGAAACAACACCCTTTCTTCCCAGAACAGCACATTTATTCTCTAACTTTTATAAATCACCTCTTCTAATAAAAGATACCTGCTTAGCTTCTGAGGAGATAAATTGGAGGAAATTGTTATCGATTCTGAGTCTCACAGATGTTGCAGCAAAAGAGGTGAAATAGAAGGTAAGTAGCAGAGATGAGGATAAGTAGGGACAATAAAATCTGGATGACCATTGGTTTCAGGAACTCCCTAGAGTAATTTAGCTGATAGAAAACTCAGCAATATATGAAGAAACCAAAAAAGACAACTATTGCTGAAGGAAAATTAAAGCAAGACAGATGATCTAAGGGAAATGAGTTCTTTTCAATAATTTAAAAAGAGATCTTTCGTGAGACTTGTAGAAGTGTCTGTTGGATGAAGAAAGATCTCACTGCAAAGGATGTAATAATTTCCCTTCTGAAAATATGCTGTGTGGTATGGGTTAACATGCCTTTTTCTGTGTATGTACAAGTCCAACTGGCAGAATTCTTGTGAAATAAATGAGAATATGATATTTTACAGACCTGAAATATACTCTAAATTCATTTTTGGTTATTTCTGCTGCTTCAGGGAAAAATTAATCAGCCAAATTTCTTCTCTCTAGAATAGTTCTAAACGGATAACCTTTGACAAAATTGTGGAAGCTAAATTTAATATAAGTGTGCAGATCTCTTCTCTAGAGACAAAATAAGCAGATGAAAAAATACTTTCAGGGTGCAATCATACAACCCCAGGCTGCTCCCTTTAGCCTCAGTCCATAGTGAATAGGAGCCTGCTACAGACTCACCTGAATAGGAGCCTGCTACAGACTCACCTGGCAGGGCAAGTAGACTGGACACAACTAGCTCTTGTAGGTGAGTTTGTCCGGGGTTACATTTGTTTTCTTGTCCCCAATTTAGCTAAGGGTAGCAATGGTTTCTAGAAAAAGGAAAGCTGTTGCTGCCGTTAATACAAAGAGTGTGTCTACACAGACACTCCCTGCCAAGAAGGATGCAGCCACCCAGGCTTCTGGCTGCGCAGAGTGTCTGTGCCTGGCATTAGTATCCGAGAATGGTATGGGAGACACCTGTGTACGATGTGACCAGGTGAATGACTTACTGTGCCTAGTGGCAGAGCTTAAGGAAGAGGTGGAGAGACTAAGGAGCATTAGGGAGAGTGAAAAAGAAATAGACTGGTGGGGTCAGGCTCTTTTGACTCCTAAGGGTGTGCAACAGGAGATGGCAAAGCCTTGTCCCTCCTGCCATAAGGCGGATACAGCAGATCTAATTAATGAGGGGGAATGGAAACAGGTCCCTGATCGGAGAGGTAAAAGAACCCTCTCTCGAACTCCATCACCACCCTTGGTGCCCCTAACAAATAGATATGAGGCCCTGGACCCTGAAAATCAGGCAGAGGATAGCCAAGAAGATCCACCTGGAGAGCCCTCTGGATGGACCTCATCAACAAAAAGAATCGTAACTGCAGCTGTAAGAGGAAAAAAAAAAAGAAGAGTGGTAGTAGTCGGCGACTCTCTTCTGAGGGGAACAGAGGGCCCTATATGTCGCCCAGACCCATCCCACAGGGAGGTCTGCTGCCTTCCTGGGGCCAGGGTGAGGGACATTAATAGAAGACTTCCGGAGCTAATTCAGCCCTCAGACTACTATCCCCTGTTAGTAGTCCAAGCTGGCAGCGAGGACATCAACAGAAGAAGTATCAAGATAATTAAGAAGGACTTTAAAGCACTGGGTCAGTCAGTTCATGGGACGGGAGCACAAGTGATATTTGCCTCAGTTCCTGTGCTAGCTGGGATGGATGAGGAACTAAATAAAGAGAGGAGCAGAAAAGCCCATCTCATCAACAGGTGGCTTAAGGATTGGTGTCACCGTCAAAATTTTGGGTTTTTTGACCATGGGCCAAGCTTCGTGGTACCCAGTCTCCTCAAATCAGATGGGCTTCATCCTTCTAGGGGGAGCAAGAGGACTATAGCCCATAAGTTGGCAGGGCTGATCAGGAGGGCTTTAAACTAGGTTTGAAGGGGGAAGGGATTGAAACTGGGCTCTCCAAAAATCAGCCTATGGATGGAAAGCCCAAATTAAGAGGGAAATCAGCAGCCCACTTGAAGTGCATGTACACTAATGCACGCAGTATGGGCAACAAACAAGAGGAGCTGGAAGCCATCGTGCAGCAGGAAAGCTATGACATAATTGCCATCACAGAAACATGGTGGGATGACTCATATGACTGGAGTGCTGCTATGTGTGGCTACAAGCTCTTCAGAAAAGATAGGCAGGGTAGGAGAGGTGGAGGGGTGGCTTTATATGTTAGAGAGTCACTCGACTCTGTTAAACTTGAGGTCAGCAGTGACAAGGTTGAGTGCCTGTGGACCAGAGTCAGGGGGAAGTCCAACAAGGCTGACATCCTCGTGGGTGTCTGTTACAGACCACCCAACCAGGACGATGAAGGAGATGAATTATTCTACAAGCAGCTGGCAGATGTCTCAAAATCGACGGCCCTTGTTCTTGTGGGTGACTTTAACCTGCCAGATATCTGCTGGGAGCTCAATACTGCACAGAAGAGGCAGTCTAGGAAGTTCCTAGAGTGTATAGAGGACAATTTCCTTCATCAGCTGGTAAATGAGCCCACCAGGGGCAAGACCCCGCTAGACCTACTGTTTACAAACAGAGAAGGGCTGGTGGGAGATGTGGTGGTTGGAGGCCGCCTGGGGCATAGCGACCATGAAATAATAGAATTTTCAATACTCAGAGATGCAGGGAGAACCATTAACAAAACCTCTACGCTGGACTTCCGGAGGGCAGATTTTTGCCTATTCAGAAGTCTAGTTCAGAGCATACCCTGGGAAACAATGCTTAAAAACAAGGGGGCCCAGGAGGGTTGGACATGCTTCAAGCAGGTGGTTTTGAGTGCACAGGAACAGGCTATACCAGTGTGCCGAAAGGCTAGCCGGCGGGGAAGACAACCGGCTTGGCTAAACAGGGAGATTTTGAATGAAATCAGAAATAAAAAGAGACTTTACCGACTGTGGAAAAAAGGGCTGGCTACTTATGAAGAATTTATGGAAATAGCTAGATCATGCAGAAAAAAGATCAGGGAAACAAAAGTGCAATTTGAAGTTAACTTGGCCAATTCTGTCAGGGATAATAAAAAGTCCTTCTTCAAATATGTTAATAACAAAAGGAGGGGCAAGGAAAACCTCCATTCTCTGTTGGACTATGAAGGAAATATAGTTAACAAAGATGAGGAGAAAGCTGAGGTACTTAATACCTACTTTGCCTCAGTTTTTACCAGTAATACAGGTGGCCCTCAGGACAACTCATCTCTGGAGGTGGTTGGCAGAGATAGGAAGCCAAATAGGCCCCTTGTATTCCAGGAGGACATAGTTGGTGATTTACTGAGCCATCTGGATCCTCACAAGTCTATGGGACCAGATGGGATCCATCCTAGGGTGATGAGGGAGCTAGCAGAAGAACTTGCCAAGCCGCTCTCCATCATCTTCCAACAGTCCTGGCTCACTGGGGAGGTCCCATATGATTGGAAATTGGCCAACGTTACCCCAGTCCACAAAAAGGGCTGCAGAGCTGACCCTGGCAACTACAGACCTGTCAGCCTGACCTCGGTGCCTGGCAGGGTTATGGAGCAGATCATCCTGAATGGAATCACACAGCACCTTCAGGATGGACAAGCGATCAGACCCAGCCAGCATGGGTTTAGGAGGGGCAGGTCCTGTCTGACCAACCTGATCTCCTTCTATGATCAGGTGACTCACCTGGTGGATGAGGGGAAAGCTGTGGATGTGGTCTATCTGGACTTCAGCAAGGCCTTTGACACTGTCTCCCATAATATACTCTTGCAAAAGCTGGTAGCCCATGGCTTGGACAAGTGTACTCTACGCTGGGTTAAGAACTGGCTGGAGGGCCGGGCCCAGAGAGTGCTGGTGAATGGGGCTGCATCCAGCTGGCGGCCAGTCACTAGTGGTGTTCCCCAGGGGTCAGTGTTGGGTCCAGTCCTGTTTAACATCTTTATTGATGATTTAGACGAGGGGATTGAGACCATCATCAGCAAATTTGCTGATGACACCAAGTTGGGAGGGAGTGTCGACCTGCTGGAAGGCAGGAGGGCTCTGCAGAGGGATCTGGATAGACTGGAAAAATGGGCTGATTCCAATGGGATGAAGTTCAATAAGGCCAAATGCCGGGTGCTGCACTTTGGTCACAACAACCCCCTGCAGCGCTACAGGCTGGGCGCAGAGTGGCTGGAGAGCAGTCAGACAGAAAGGGACCTGGGGGTGCTAATTGACAGGAAGCTCAACATGAGCCAACAGTGTGCCCAGGTGGCCAAGAAGGCCAACGGTATCCTGTCCTGTATCAAAAACAGCGTGGTCAGCAGAACAAGGGAAGTGATCCTTCCCCTGTACTCTGCATTGGTGAGGCCACACCTGGAGTATTGTGTTCAGTTCTGGGCCCCTCAGTTCAGGAAAGACATTGAAGTGCTGGAGCGGGTCCAGAGAAGAGCAACACGACTGGTGAAGGGACTTGAACATAAGACCTATGAGGAGAGGCTGAGGGAGCTGGGGTTGTTTAGTCTAGAGAAGAGGAGGCTTAGAGGTGACCTCATCACTCTCTATAACTACCTGAAGGGAAGTTATAGCCAGGTGGGGATTGGTCTCTTCTCCCAGGCAGTTAGCAATAGGACAAGGGGGCATGGGCTTAAACTCTACCAGGGGAAATTTAGGCTGGATATTAGGAAGAAATTCTTTACAGAGAGAGTGATCAGGCATTGGAATGGCCTGCCCAGGGAGGTAGTGGACTCGCCGTCCCTGGAGGTTTTTAAACTGAGATTGGACATGGCACTTAGTGCCATGATCTAGTAAACGGACTGGAGTTGGACCAAGGGTTGGACTCGATGATCTCTGAGGTCTCTTCCAACCCAGTCGATTCTGTGATTCTGTGATTCTGTGAATGATGTTTCCTCTGACACGACTGTCACTCATTTATTTATCTCTCAGTTCTCTTGTTCAGGGTTCAACGAGTAACCAAAGGAAGCAGCAACCATATTATACAGAATCACAGAATCACAGCATGTTAGGGATTGGAAGGGACCTCGAATGCACTGTAATTAGCAGCATTAAGTCAGAATCTTCGTTGTCACCTAAAAGACAGAGAACAATAGAACAAAGGTTTGCTTTTCTAGAGCTGTAAAATAGATTAGGGAAGTGAAAAGCTGTCTTCCCTCCAATGTCCAAACAGTGTCCTTAGAGGTAAAGCAGACTAGAGGGTGAAGAATAACTTCGTATTGGAAAGGATCTTTGTGGTCTTCATTTACCTGGCAGCCTTGTAGCTCAGAGACCCTCAAGGTGAGCCATAGCAGCTCTCAACTGTGTCCTGCTGCAGACAGAAGAAGAGTGACTGGCCAAGGAACTTTGTGTAATAACTGATAGTAGCATCATTTTCTATCTGTGGTAGGAACCACAAAAGATTAACATAAGTTAGGACCTCACAAGCTATATTTGAGGATTTCAGGGAGGCGAGTAAGGCAAATATCTACACTGAAAACAAATAAATGAACCTAATTTTCTTAATCTTCTTTTCTCTCTTTATTTTTTTTTTAATTATTATATTTTTAAAAATCTATGTGACCTGTTTCTAATAACTATTGCATCTTTCAGTCCAGTTTCACAGTCACTGATATGGATGGATGTAATAGGAGAAGGGAGTAAAGGTCTAAGGATGTTTGGAAGAATGCCTCCATTTTGGCCTTGCAGGAATGCACACCCACAGGTGTAACACAGTGTCAAACAAATGTCAGAGAATTTCCTAGTACACATATTAAGTGAGCACACCTTCGATTTATGTCAATAAGAGATTGTCCTGGTTTCAGCTCAGATAGACTTAATTTTCTTCACAGTAGCTGGTACAGTGCCCTGGTTTGGATTTAATATGAGAATAATATTGATAGCACATTGATATTTAGTTGTTGCCAAGTAGTCAAGGACTGTTCAGCTTCTCACGCTGTGCCAAATGCACAAGAAGCTAGAAGGGGCCATGGCCAGGACAGCTGATCCAAACTGGCCAAAGGAATATCCCGTATCATACGATGTCATGCTCAGTACACATTTTGGAGGAAGAAGAAAGAAGGTGGGATGTTCAGAGTGATGATGTTTGTCTTCCCAAGTAACCGTTATGTGTAACCTCAAAGCCAGCTCCGTATTGCCAACAGCCCATAGTTGCAGTTTTGCATGAAATAAAGTCAGTGGCATTGCTGGCAAATTGTGTCCATTTTTGGGTGCAACTCTCTTCTTCCACAAGAAATATGTGCTTCTGATTTTAATTTTTAACTTTAAAGCTCTACTCTACCAAACAGCTTATTAAAACTCAGAATGGGAGAAGTCTACGGGTGGCTCACTTAAGATCATTCTCTTTAAATATGTCTTCTGGGAGTGATAGGCAATGCCCACAGAGAATTTTGTGACGTGAGGCTATTTTGAGGATGAAAGAGACTCTTCCAAGTCTAAGAAAATGGATTAAAAATAGTATTGGAATAATGAAAATATTTTCTATTTAAGCTTGAGGAAATATGAGATGCTTTTTTCTCAAAAACATGAATTCAAGAGGTGAAAAGAAACAAAGATCTTAAATTTCAGCATTGTCATTCCACCATTCTGACTAGGCTACACAATAAAAGGTAAGTATTTAAAACATTGAAACTGAGCCTGTGATCCAGTATATATTGCTGGAAAGATTTAAAGGTATTCAGAACAGATGAAAGTTAGTATTATCCTTGAGATTTTCTAATCTATAGAACAGCTGTGCACTTTTTTTTAACAAAGTTAAGTGAGCCTAAAATGAACTCCATTAAATGCTTGGCGTATGTTTGTCCGAAAAATCCCCAAACCTATTTCTGCTGCTTTAAAATTAATGTTGTAGCAAATAGAGGTTTGCTGGAAGGTACTGATTAGTGGTTAAGGTTTGTGTCTTTTCTATTATCTTCCTCTGTAGTGTGTGGGTATGTTATTTTCCATGCCTTCTTTTTTTCTCATTGTTTTTGTGATTTATCTGCTTCATCCCAGGCTTTACACCTAGGAATAGTGATTTACTGCACACACACAAACCACACACGTCTGGATACAGAGATGGTGTTTGTGAGAAGGGAAGACCCATGAGTTTGTAGCTCCATGTTACCATATCCTGATAAAGAACATCTGTTCCAAATCATGTGGTCCAGGAACAGTCTCTTCTCTCAACAAATCTACCATCAATTCTATTCACATCTTACAGAGGTCCTGTGTGTAGATAAACAGAAGAAAAGTGTGTGGCAGATAAAGGTAAAAAAAATACTTGATCACTAGGACTGTATTAATCCAATTGTCCTGGCTTTGTGGCTATAGTTACGCGTGCTCCATTTCTCATTAGAGAAAGAGAGTGGGAAACAGAAAGGAGGAGAGATGATTTATCTAACTCCACATCTGAGCTGGTTTGAGAGTACTTAAAACATAAAAACGTTACCCATGTGAAAGAGGTTTATACCAAGGAACCCATTTCACTAACACTGCCGAGTGATTATGGAAGAATCTTACCCGGACTAATGAAAATTTCTGATTTGTAAACTTGTGGTGTAATTCGTTTTTCTATCACTCTATTAAAATGACAAAGTAGCACACACAGCAGCGCATTTTCCACTCACTATTGCTGAATTGATAGTTTCTAGTGAAGCTGTTGTGTCTCCAGAGGTTAAGGCTGAAGGCAACTGATAACGTGGATGAAATACCAAAACTCTCTAAACCTCATTCTGGTGGAATTCAGTTCACTACTGCCTTGAAAAGACATAATAAATCTTGGCAAGAAGATACTGTTTTCAGGAGGAGCAGATAAGAACGCCCTGTACTGTTTCAAGGAATAAGGCTCAAGCTGAATTCTGTTGATCTTTTTACTATTAATTAGAAACATTGTAATAACAGAACAGATTAAATGAACAATATTTTAATTAGGAAGGCAAAGTTAATAACATATAATCTATATTTACTAAGGGCCCATATCCTTCAGCCTTCATTCGTGTTGATTCCTTTGTGAAGGAATCAGAGACTGGCTGAATCATAATGAGTAAGTCGTCTCTGTCTCGGGAAAACATATACTTATAATACACGGTGGTTTAATACAATTTAACTAGTATACTGTTAAACATTCTTTGTGTCTAAGTGCTGATATGTATAAATCAATGTTATTGTTGGATGCTGACTCTTTTCAATCATGATTGACTCAGATTATTTTTAATATAGTTCTATCAACACATACCAAAAGGAAAATTATTCTTTGTATCCCAGCAGTTAAAACAAGTAAGTTAAATATGTTTCTGTTGGAGTCATTTTCCAAAATATGCATGTGTTTAAAAGGTTTCAGGGTTTGGCTAAATCAGTTCACTTTTCACAGCCAAATGTGCATCACCTGGAGGTTGTCTGAGTAACAAGAAGTGTATATTAACCACCTAAACCCTGATTTTACCTGAGCATTTCTGACATGATGACAATTTTACTGTAAAGTATTGTCAACTCAGCAATGTCTTGAGGAGAGTGACTGTCACAAAATGCAGGGCTTGCTGTTAGCTGTACACTTAATAGAGATTTTGAGGGGTTTAAGCAAAAGTAATATACTAAAATGTGTAATTTAGTTACTTGCTCTGACCACTGATATTTGTATAAACATTTAGAAACTCCTGCATAGAAGTGAATGTCCAGAAATGAAAACACTAACTCCAGGTTGTTCATCTGGTTTTGGAGATAACTGGTTAGTTGAAATTGCCTTACACAGAAGGACAGTCAAGAATATAGTTAGATTTTTTCTTTAAAAAATATACCAAAGACAGGCCTGCTTCTGAAGCTGTTATCTCTTAGCTGAAACATTAGAAGGTTTACATATTTTTTTGGTTTTTACTGCAAGCTATATAACTGATGTTGTAGTGATGATAAAAAAATAGATAACTTAATTACTTATACAGCAATTGCTCTGACAGGAATCTAATTACTTCTTGCTGCTCCATAAGTCCTTGTCATGGGGGATCTCCCAGTACAAGGGCTTGGGTAAAGGTAATTAGTGTTTTATAATAATCTCCCCCCCATTATTTTACACTACTTCGAACTTAATATGACAATTTCATCTACTGACAGCCAGAAGCTCCATGACAATTTGTTATTTCATTCTGGTTGTACTCTTGTAGCCAGAAGACTAAATGATTCATACTCCACTAAGCATTAACTCCTCTCTCCCAGCTGAAAACAATAGAGACAAAGAAGCACCCTGGGAACAACAGCAGCAACAAACAGCAGCAGGTACTACAGGGTCTGCATTGCGTTAAACGACAATAATTCAGTTGAGAAGCATGGAAAGTCACACTCACCAGAAAGCTGTCAAGGCGTTTCTAACACAGTCCCAGGAATCCACCTAGCGACAGCCTATAGATCCAAGACAGTGAAACGGTTGCTATTTTCTGAGTCTTTCTTACAGAAGACATTTCTCAAATAATGATGCTCATCTGGAGCTCAGGATGCATCCCAGAGAAAGCTCCTTTGATTCTCTGAGATGGATATTTGTTTAAAATATCTTTGGTCATACCTATCAGAGAAAAGGACTTATTTCTCTTCAAAATAAAGGGGTAATGGTTTTACATCATGATTTAATTCTTCATTTGCATAGATTTTTATCTGGACATTTTGTCACAATGATGGACAAGAGTAAGACTGATCTCACCTAAGGCCAGTGCTAAACTGCTATCAGCTGACTTAATTAGCTGGGGGAGAGGTATAGGAATGTATACAAGATTATTCAGATCTTCAGTAAGGTAAAATTTCCTCTGCCGTCCCCAGTAAAGGTGATCTGGGGTGAAATCATCCAAGCATCTGTCATGTGCTGAGAATCAGGCAAAAACCTTGACCAACAAATATATCCCTCTCTCCTGGTACTTCTCCTTATTAAGATGGTATACTAGCTTTTAGGGAAAAGAGGGGTGTCATTATTCTTCAAATGCATGTACAGATGTGAAGTGTTTCCTTGGGTCCAGGTTTAATGAACACCCGTCCTCCAAAAGTGGGAGAGGTCTATGGAGGGAGTCTACTCAAAGGAAGGAACTTACATCCAAGAAAGAGAATTACTCACCTTGGATCCTTTTTTTTTTTCCAGAAACAGTATAGTAAATTCTCATTCCTGCACCTTCTCACTGCCCCCAGAGGCAGATTCTGGTGTCTTCTTCTCCCTTCTGCCTTGAAAAGGAGCTGTCAGATAGATGTGCCAAGGGACAGCTGAGCCTACTAAACACAGCCCAAATGTTTTCTCACTGACTGAGGAATGAAGAGCCTGAAAATCTTTCAAGCTTTGCAAATTCCCATCCAGGCCTATCCTGGAGGGTATAAACTTCAAAAGTTTAAATTGCTTACAATTCATGGATCTCAAAAAATAAATTTTAAGGAAGAAATTTTATTTCTGGCTTTTATTTCAGCCGCAGTGATTCTGTCTGGGGATGATACATGCTGGCATTTGTAGTGATTTGTGTGGCTGGAAGTTTTCAGAGACAGACCAAGGTGAATCTGGATGCAAAAAATTTAAAAACAGCTTCTAAGATTGTTCTCTGTTCCCTGTATGTAGCAACTATGATGGTGACCATCTCTCACAGCACTCTTAAGACAGAATCCCCAGTCTCATGCAGTGCTAACGTATCTAACAATTTATATGCTTATAGCAAGTGACTATTTAATATCAGAAGGAACGTTACTTTTCAGATTAGTTCTAGACTCTTACAAATTGTCTGCAAGGATGTTTTTTGAGTTGCTGACTTTTGAAACTGAATTTTACAAGGTTGCACATGGCTTTTTTGTTTGTATAATCTGTTTTGGTAGTCAAGAACTAGGAAACATCATTTGGAGTGTTTAAATTTTTTTTTAAATAAATTTACTGATCATTAATGAAATTACTACATATTTTTAATTGAAAGTTTATTACCAACAATTTTTCATTAAAATATTCACTTTAGAAAAAAAATGCAAGATTTTATTTTGATAGAAAATAACTTTTATAAGAGAAGTCCTCAGTTTAATAGCCCTATTCTTTCAAAGTACTGAAAAATATCTCCAGGAGTGGAAAAAAAAACAACTTTCTGGAGTTCTGCAAATTAAATAATTTTCAGTATCAGTTACAAAACTTTGCAACTAGAAAATTTTGCCTTTATAGGCTTTTTTTTTGTTTGGTGAATATTACCCTACTGTCTTGTGATTTGATTCATTATGGGTCTATCACACTAGGGATGTAGTTGTCATAGCTATTCTAACAATAGCATTTAAACTGACTATCAAATCAAACACAGCAATGGTAAGCAATACCAATAAATATTTTTTTTCTTTGAATGTTTTGTGTTGTGGTTCTTTTTTGTTATTTTAATTTTTTTTCACCTCAATTAAAAAAAAAAAAAAAAAATCAGATGAAATGCTTATCTTATTCTGTGCCAAACCATGAAGAACTGTAATAAGTAATGTTTATTAATTAATTTTCTATTCATGAGTATTTCAGGGAGATATATGATTTCTGCAAGGTACTTTTTGTCTTGGAAGCCTATTAACAGATGGGATTTGCTTCCTATCAAGATCTACAAAATGTCTCATCCTCCTTTAAATCTCTGTTCAGATATTTTTGTTTCTTCTGAAAGCATGGAAATAGTTAGCATACTAAGAGTATCAACTGTCATATTACCTTCATGAAGGATTTTATGTGGCCTGTGCCTGCGAAGGTCTTAACACCCCAGACTCCTAGACTGTCTGTGAATCTTAAGTTTTAAAGTAATAGCGATAGATTCTACTCACTGCTCCTAATTAAGTAGTTTCCCATCTATTTTTTTCAGGCATCAAAATATTTTAGTCCATTTACTTCCTGTCTGACAGGTGAAACCTTTCTCACCTGCTTAAAAAGACATGGAGAAATTGAGCATTCAGGAGAGAAAGGTAAATGAGTCATTTAAATCACAGGTTGTTCTCAGCTACTCACATAAACAATGCCAAAACTCAGAGATGCTGTGGAAATCACAGGGCACAAGCTGTCTTTTATTTCAGAATTAACATCTGAATTGGTTATCTTGTTATTATATCTTCAAAAAAAATGTTCCAACAGTTTTTGGTATTTAATTAAGACAAAGTAAATGGATTTCTAAATTGAATTTTGTATCCTAGTGGATCTGGTTATTGAAAAAAAAATCCATTGAATTGAAACAAGTATCTTGATAAAGTTTTTTTTCTTCTGCATTTGAAACACATTCTGTGTTTAGCTTAATGCTGATAAAGGAAACTTCTCTGGGGCCTTGTTTTATCTTTACCTAAAACTAAATGCTGTGCAAAAACATGATTTTGCTGCATTTTCCTTGGTCTTTACTTAAAACTAGTTTTCTGAAATGAAAAATTATGCATATTTTACACCACCAATTCAGCTTACCTTTCTTGTATGACATGCCCTTCAAGTAGGAGGTTAGAGAGACTAATTACTGTGCCAGATTATTGCTGACTGTTTAGGAAGAATTTGTCATTTATTAATTAACAGTTCAATTTCAATGTTCTAAAAATGTGTTGAGGTTAGATAGCTCTGTTGGTGTTGAACATATATTTAAAGTTACTATTTTGGACACACTATTTACACTGTTCATTACTGGGTTTTAGTTAACAGTTGGACTGTGATATTTTACTGTTTTGCCTCCATCCAGCTTTAAGTTCACAAACACTAACCCAGAGATAATTAAATATGCACAGTAAAAAGATGTAAATAGCAAATTCATTCCCTGTGTTTACAGAGTGAAAATGAACCTGAAACACTGTATTCACGAATACCATACATCAATGAGAAAGCTGGAGATCTCCATAATATATTCTTACATAGTTAAAAAACCTAGTACTCAATTTCTTCTGTGAAATTGAGTTAATTTTGGTACCTGGAACAAAAGTAATCTCAAGTGGGAAAAGACAGAAGGGAATCAAGACATACTGCAACAACATAGATTCATAAGTGAAACTGAGTTATTAAATTCTTGTCTCCAGATGTTGATTACATGCCTTTCTTCACAGCATCCACATTTTTAAGGACTGTACAGTGATACACACTATTTTCAGCCTGTGCTTTGGAGACCTATGAGATTCATGGATTTCTTCAAGAAGTCCACAGAAGGTCATTATGATCAATAAACTCACTTTAGTTATGCACGCTTTTATTAAGACCAACAGGTACCTGAATAATAATAGGAACTAATATTAATTTATCTGAATAATAATGTAAAACATTTAAAGAAAAATCTGATTTCTTTCTATATCGATCTTTCATTTCACTCATTAAAATCATTATGGAAAGCACTATAGAATTTAAAAGATCAAGTGAAGTAAGGCAGTATTTCTGAATAATATTAAAAATAAAATCTGGATCCCCTTGTACTTGATCTACTAAAATGCATTAAATAAGCAGTCGAAGTGTGCTATGTGCTTCAATAGCAAAACCAATTTGTACAGCCTCCTTTAACAGTCCTATGTGATTTGTATGAAAAAAGCTTGGAGGGTCACTTTCAGTAACAATTAGGACTTTCTAGAATGAAAAAAGTAACAAAGAAAAAATCCACTAGGCTGAAATTAAAAAGTTATTGTAAGAATGTATCTGTTTTGTTTTGTTTTGATTTTCCTACTTCTGATCTCCTCTCAGTATTTTGAAAGATATTTTAAAAGTTCAGATTTCCACACTTATATTTTGATGAAGAGACTTGTGTTTGAAATATTTTTCCAATATTGACATTGTATTTTCTTTTTACAAAATATCAGTAATCATTTGAAATTAAATCAGAAAAATGAAAATAAGCTTTTCATGCTACATCAGAAGTTGAGAGGTACTGGAACATGTTGTGGGAATATTCAACTTCTCTTCTGTTTGGAAAGTGGGGAGGTTTTCAAGTTTTGATGAGACAAAAAATTCCACATTCAGAAAGAACCTGGACCATGGATCCTAAGGGACAAATTTCATTGAAGTAACCAAATCTTTTGTTCTAACCATTGTGAAAGTGATTTTTTTCCATCGTATAATCCTGATAAGAGTGCTATTCTTGGATACTCGAAGCATATACGTGTTGCATACTTTTTCTCACTTTTGACATTTTTCTTTGATTTTATGTTTATGTGCATCATCTCTCTGATGACTTCATCATCCGGTAAAAACAATAAGTGAAGTAATTGAGAATTATCATGGAAATCTATGTCAGATGATAAATAAGCACTTTACGAATGAATATCTCATGATGACACCAATTTAAAAACAAGCTCTTTAAAATTGTGTATTTTCTTATGGCAGCTGAATTCCTAGCATGCCAAGATGCACAGCACAGGGAAGTTTCAAGTAGGCTGAAAAATCCAGTAATGGAGAGTCACTAGGTTAAAAATACCAAAGTGCTTTGTGCAAGTGTGATGTATCATTGTAAGGGAAATGAGGGGCGCTTGTTCTGAACTGAAAATCTTGAGCTGGCTGTCTATTTTGCAGGGACATGAACATGTTAACAGGGTGGGAAAAGTTGCTGAATTTTATGAATACCTTTTGGTTTGTTTGTTTGTTGTTTCTTTTTAATCTTTTTTTGTTATTTTTTGTGGATTTGGTTTTGTTTGTTTGCTTGCTTGTTTTTTTGTTGTTGTGCCATGGTCTCCCATTCTTTGAATCTGCAAGATTTTTCAGATAGAATAATTTCAGTTGGGAGACCTCAAGTTCATTGAGTCCAACCACAACCTAACCTAACACTGGTACTAAACCACACCCCTAAGAACCTTGTCTAAAAGACTTTTAAACCCCTCCAGGGATGATGGCTCCACCACTGCCCTGGGCAGCCTGTTCCACTGTCCCACAACCCTCTCTGTGAAAACATATTTCCTAATATCCAATCTAAACCTCCCTGGTGCATCTTGAGTCCATTTCCTCTTGTTCTATCACTTGTTACTTGGGAGAAGAGACCAACCCCCTCCATGCTACAATCTCCTTTCAGGCAGTTGCAGACAGTGATAAGGTCTCCCCTCAGCCTCCTGTTCTCCAGGCTGAACAGCCCCAGGTCCCTCAACTGCTCCCCATAAGACTTGTGCTCTAGGTCCCTCATCAGCCTCGTCGCCTTCTCTGCGCTATGTCTAGCTGTCCCAGGTGTTATCTTTTCATGTGGGAGTCCATGTCTGATGTATAGGGTCCTGGGACAGCTGGAAGGCTTCAGGTGGGGCAGTGCCATCTCTTCTGCTGTGTCAAGCACCTGGGCTTATTTGCTCTGAAATTACTACAATATGAGTATGCTCTTAAGTTGT
Source organism: Columba livia (assembly GCF_036013475.1). Lineage (NCBI taxonomy): Eukaryota > Metazoa > Chordata > Aves > Columbiformes > Columbidae > Columba > Columba livia. Next base: position 10,278,976 of record NC_088602.1, on the reverse strand, counting down.
TTTTACTTATGCTGTAAGTAAAACAGCTGTATTTTATGTCTCTGGATTGCTCAAAAGACATTTGGAGATTTAGACTCAATAATAAATAAAATAACACTAAAGATTAGTTATGTATGTGACATTTTTTCTAACTGCAAAAGAATCCAAAAGCTTTTTCTCTTTTTCTTCCCCATTGAAAATGTCCAATCAAACTGTTTTTCCCTTCTTTGATTTGAAAGAAATGCCAGGTTTGGGGGTTTATCCTTCATCCTATAATTAATTACAACAATAGATTTACAACCATTTGCAAAATCTTGCTCATAGTAACTAGTAAGAACACAATATTGTTATTACTTATATTAAAAATGTGTGAACTTTAAAGTGTGAATTCAGCTAACATGAATAAAGCTAATAAGATTTGTAAAAATTTATTTAAATAGCACATCAATTTTCTTTTTGTTCTCAAAAGCTTTGGAGAAAAATCAAAGAGAAACATGATGGGGAGATCTGATGTTACATGCCACTACACAGATAAATCAAGTTGATGTTACTGATTCTCTGAATAATGAGGGATAACAGCTTCTGATATTTAGGGATAAACTAAAATATAAATGGGATAAATGGATAAATGGGATAAATGGAACTAATGTATCTGAAAATTGAGGAAGGCATAGTATGATAGCATATTGGAAGACAGAGGGAAAAACTGATATAATGAGAAGAATGTAAACAATGTTAAACTGAATAGAAAGGAAAAAAGAAAAAGAAGGTACAGAAGAGAAATGATGTTAAGGAACCAAGACAACTACTGTGGTAGTGAACCAGATCATCAGCTGTGCCTCTACTTGGAAAGAAAGTTTCCTTAACAGGAAGTGAAAGTTTCCTTAACTCACTCCTCTAGGCCATTCCCGTCATCCTACTTCCACCAAGGAAATATATTGAGGATTGACAAATAAGACAGACTTTTTTGTACATCTATATGATAACCCCAAAGACTCACACAAATTCAACTGGTGGCTCAAAGTGCCTCTGCTAGCCAAGAATAAATCTGAAGAGCTCATTTATTTTGCACTCTCAATATGTAATTGTTCATCTAACCAGAACAATATTTCAAAAATTCACTGTAAAAGGCTACCTGAAAATAATATAATACCACTTCATTTTTTATCAATCAATTTTCTCCATTAACTTGAAGAAAATAAATAATGATGAATGTGTCCAAAAGTCTTAATTGGTGCTGAGTAGTAATCCCTATGCCAAGACAAACATTTTGACTCAAAGACAAAAAGAGATGTGGTTTGGAATATAGTTTCCACTTGTGTAGGCATGCGAGTATTCATTAGGTACTGTTGAAACTAACAATTCCCAGAGACCACTCATCACACAAATTTTGTAGAAATGTGAGTTTAAAACCATCCTTGTGACTTGAAACAGGTCCAGACAAAACTATTACTTTTAAGATGCAGTTTTCATATTAGTGGAAAGTTATGCAAAGAAGATGGCTGAATCAATTCTTTAACTAAAGCTGTAGCATAAGCTAAAGTAAACAGACTTACAAGTTAGGAGGAAAGAGTTTAGTCAACCCATTGAGGCAATATTATATGCATGATATGTATACTAGAACTGTTTCACCTAGGTAAAACATATGTCTGATCCTTGGAAGAGGTATGTGAGGGCACTGAGAATGCCTTGGGACTGGACTTCATAATTTTGGGGATCTGACCCAAGCTGGTTAATTGGTTTTGCTCTACCATAAATGGAAGAAGACATTTCTGGAGGATAATTCATCCTCTAAAATAGACTCCTTCTGTTTCTCCACCATTTATAGAAGAAACCCAATTGGTCAGATTCAGATGTTATATCTTACTCTGTCTGGCCTATAGCTGCCGATGCAAAAGCCTATGGATATCCTTCAAGTCTTGTTTTGTATCTGCTAGTCTTTTGAAGATGTCTCATACACTATAAGGTACAGTGCCATATATAGGCAACTGGATCACATTGCAGTTGATGACATTTGGCTAAATAAACCACTTACATGGGATTTAATGTTAAAAAGTTAACCTCACCCCTAAGGTTTTGAGAATTTCACTCTCCCTGCTGTCCCCTAAAAGAAGCTGTAGATCTGCAATAATCAGCAAAGTAGTAATAAAACTTACTTCAACATAACACTATTTCAGAGAAGCACAGTGTCAGCTTCATGATCAGAGAAATTCAGATAATTCTTTTTCCTGAATGTTGTGTAAAATAGATACTAAAAGAAAAACTGTGTGGTCCCAGGTATGTAGGAATGCACACAGCATAGTATAAAGTAGAAAAAGAATGCAGGAGGAAGTTCATACAGGAGAGTTATCATCTAGCCTAGTAATGGGTCTTTTTTTTAATATATTTTTGTAATTTTCCATGGTGGATCTGTTTACCGAGTGTTTGAGTCCTGAGTCTCAGGTTAGATATGTGATTAGCATGAGCAGGATGGGTGTTAATTTGCCTAGTCTCAGAAAAACAGTAGGCAAGTAGTTAAAAAAAAATATAGTGAATAAATACATTTCCACATGGCTGCATAATCGTCAGTGGCTTTAATACAAGAAGTGACTCCATTTTTCATGAAACGAGCAATAAAATTTTATATATGTTTGTTTGTTAGCAAAATGTATAAGAATATAGTCATCAGGAATAGTGGCCATCATGTGTGGCCAACTCTATAATTTATTTTCCAAGAATTCTTGATATATATGATTATTTGCATATAATATTTGCTCTGCTTTTTTATTTTTCAGTCTATAGCTCAAGAAGATATTAGAAAACATTTTAGGTATGTGACAACTAGTTTTTGGAAAGCTTATGTGTATGTGTGGGCTTGAGGAGTTATGGGTAGTATTTTGAATATATTCAGTTACTTATTTCTAAACATTTACATGATTTAAGCCAAATTTTTGACACTCATCTTCATTTTTGAAATTCAAACACAGACTTTGAAAAATGTTATGCATATGCCTAATTTTAATTGTAGATAGGAGCTGAGGGACCTTCAAACTGTGTTTGAGGGGTTTTAAGCAACAATTACTGATGTTTTTAGCTTGCTGGCAAGTCACTTGACCAAATGTCCATTTTTCACCACTGAGTACAACAACGGGAGGTTAATCTCAGTGTCTGATTCTGCCTGCCTAACCCATTCCTGTGCATGGGTAGTCCACACAGGAGGTGTGGCAGCCACAGGTTAATGGAGCCCTTCATTTTCTTGAGACAGTGCAGTACTCATTTTGTGAACAGTGTCAAATGTCTTCACAAGATCTTATTATACATTTCTAAAATATGCCCATTAAAAGAACAACATAACATTAATTAATAAACAAACAAAAGCCACAGCCAGATGGCAAGTCTGAGCTTTCCAAGACACGCCACTCAGTCTGTTCAGTGTCTAATCACAGGATAGCTATGTCTAGCGCTTGCTGATTTTTTTACTAGAATACTTTATTTCAAATATTTTACAATAATGCTGAGTTAAAAAGTAACTCATATAAAGTAACTCATAAAACATCTTTTGAGAGTGGTAGGGAGTCCTTGTGTTTGCTTATGGCCCAGAATGGATTTCCCTCTATGGTTTCTATGGCCCTAGATATTTTGGTGACTTTGAGGTGTATCACATAAAATATTTCTGTTAAATGTGTTTAATTTTTTAAATTTTAATATTTAGAGTTGACTGTAAGTACAGAGTGAAGATTGGGGCCTTGCTGCACTAAATAATATAATGTGTCCTATCCTTAAATATTTATACATGCTAAGGAGAGTTTTGCCTACAGGAGGACAGAAACTTTCAGTGTCATTTATCTCTCACTTTATCTTGATTATAATGGACTTTAATCAGCTGAAGGTCAAATGCAAAATTAAGGTAAAGTGTTAGTTCTTCTGAGATTTGTTTTTAAGTGGAAATGTTATTTTGTCTTTGTTTTTAACAGATGATTATTAATAAGAGGCTATTTTTTAGAAGGTGCCTCTTCAAAAAGGATTTTTTTAAATACTTCTACTTGTTGCAATATGACAAAATAGTTTTGACTTAGCAGTACTTCCTGATAGAATAGAGCACAATAATTGTAGAATAGAGCACAAGAAGGAAAACTGAGACCGTGTTTTATTTTTAGCTTGCATCAGTTAGTCTTCCAATATTTTTTATGTTTATCCATGTCAACCTTCGATATTAAGCTCTAAATCCAAGATGTGAATTAAAAACATTTAGGAAAAGATTGGTGAAAAAATATCACTAGCAAACAGAAAACAGTATCATAGGCAGAAATATCTTAACAGTGGTTGGTTCTGTATAAATACTCTGCAATGTTTCAGCATGCATTGGCACTTCAGTGTTCAGATGTTGCTGCCAGCAATGGATGTCTGTGGGTAACACATGCACACAGTGAAGAGGATAAAGAAGTTATGAAAATTTACAGAACATACATAAATCACTAGGGCCCAAAATGGTAATTCTCTTCCTGCTTACACCTTCTTTCAGAAGGCAACATCCAACTCCTGGTCTGCAATGATATAAATTGCTTCATTCTCATATCACTTCAGGTCTTGTCTTCTTTTTACACATCTATCTGTAACACAGAGAGTACAGCAATCAGTTATGCAGTGTTTTTGGGGTTTGTGATGCACTTCGTGTATGGTTCTTCAGCCTCATGTAGCCAGTGTCATCATTCTCATCAGCTATAATGGAGAAGAAACAAGTGGTTTATGATTCAACTTGAAATGCTGCAAACCACGTAGGAATGCCATCCATGTGCCACTGTATGTCCAGCAAAGGTAAGCATTCTTATAGAGCCTAGAAACCTATTTAATCAAGAGTTTATCTTGTTTGTCCCATCTTTCCACAAATTCTTGGTACTATTTTACTCCAGGGAGCCCTCTAAATTTACTTTTCCTTTTTTTTTAAAGGACCATATTTCTATGAATAAGTATTTCTCACACTTCTTAAATGTCATACGGATTCCCAGTGTTTTACCAACTTCTCGTTACCTAGCTATTTCTCCCTCAACCAAGACACCTCATTATCCGCTTGCTTATAAGGCTAAATATTTCAGGCATTCAGGCCTGAATCTCCGTCAACAGCAAATGTAGCATCGCAGGCTGCAATGTGCAGACGTGTCCTGCATCCAGCTGTAACATGTCATGGTGCAGCAGTTCACGTAGGTGCCACCACTTTTCCAGTCACATGAGGCCCAGCAGGCATAGCTTAGGGCAAACATGCCCCAAGGCAATTTGTGTACTAATTTGCACTAGCACAGAGTCTTTATAGGGTGCAGGTGACTCTAAATCTAATGAGCTATGTAATTTGCTCAAAAGGGCTTATGAAAATAGTTAATTACCTCAGAACATAATCATACATTTGTGTTACTAAGTAACAGATGTTGCTGTTTTATCATTTAAATTTAAATAATGATTAATTTCCACCTACACGAGGTGAAATAGAATAAGTCATAAATTTACCTAAAGAAATTAAATGGTAGAAGCAACAACTTAGATGTTTAAACACATAGGAATAGATTAGCTTACACTTAGGAGTGGCCTTTATCTCACAGTCAGGAAGGAATGAGTTTTCATTAGACTTCCCTGGTTTTATATACACTCTCAGATACTTCTGAAGGGGAAAGTGAAACCCAGATTTATTTAGTTGAAGTTTTCGGAAGACTAAGATTCATTTTTTCTAATACTTTAGTAAACTTCATGAATAAAATCTTTAATCTGAGGCAGAAGTTAAAGTTTTTGTTGTTGTTGTTTGGTTGTTTGTTGTTTATTTTTGTTCTGCCTGAAGAAATCACAACAATTTGCTAAAAGATTAGTAAGATTAACCCTAATTAATGATCATACAATCTTTAACTTTTACTAACAGCAGCAGCAGCAAGCCATTCTTTTATATACAAAAGTGTATGCCTATATTTAAATCACATTTTATATTCTGCTGCAAATGAAAGCAACTGATTTTGTCACACGGCTGTCACTTGGCCAATAAAAGGTGAATTATTTTAGACCTGTTCGCAATAAACAAGGAGGATGCTTAGCATTTTATACCTAAGAGCTTTAGGTAAAGTGGCTGATAATTATACAGAACTGTGTCTCAAAATGTGTAGAAGGCTGTTTTGGACCCAACAGAACTACCCAAAATGGCAAAATCCAGAGATTTAATAATGAGTAGACAAAAAAGATGAACAAGATAAATTAGGACTTTGATATCTCTAAGTGTAGCAATAAAGCAAAAAAAATGCTGTAAAAGTATTAGTGCAATTGAAAACATGTAATGAAAGGTCCCTCCACCATATAAAGCAAAAGAAACCTGAGGAAATTAGATGTAAAGTTGTTATACAGTTGAAGTGCAACAGTGATGGAAGGTAATCTAGCTACGGTCCAAAACCTGTTTAAATACTTTCCTCTCACTTTCAGTAAGAATAAGGTTTCCAAATATCAGAAAAACAGACATCCATTATTTTAATGGATATGAAACTGGAACTCAACCATCTGAGGTGGGACTAAAACTGAGGTTGTATCTTAATCCTTTTGATAAAAATTGTGCTTAGAACTATGTCAAGACTAGATTATCCTGTCTGGATTACACTGACTGTTAGTCTGAAAATTTGCAGACTCCTGAATGGTCAAAGTGCAACGGTCAGAGCACAGGAAAACATGTCTGAACACGCTCAATGGATTAACAAACAGCTGGACATGCCAGTAAAGGCTTATTTGTGTTTGCACAAAGCAGTCGTGTGGTGCAGCTTAAGGTAGAGAATGGAGAGGACTTGGAGTACAGTGCTCACACTACCACTGTGAAGGCTGCCCTTTCAGTTTGACTGAGATGTAGCCAATGCAGCCAGTGATGCAGACTAGCAGTTTTCCATCCCAAAACATTGCTGAAATTGGTAAATGAAGTTGACAGAGTAGTGACAATGCTTCTTGTTATATGAAATGCCTTATTTAAGAATGGAGATGTCCTTCAGATAATGAAGAAATTGTAAGTTTTGCTCCAAAGTATACAGGGCTAAACAGAAAATAGAACAAAATTAAATAAAATTCAACATACTTACCAAAGGTAGATTGCACAGAAATTACCTGGTAACTTTTGCAAAGATATATAACTCTCTGACAGAACTGAATGTATTCCATCTACCACCTGAATTTCTGTACGGTGGCTGGTATAGCGCCAGTGAAAAAAAAAATGTTAGCTGGAACAAACCAAAGTGTAAACATCTTGAAAAATAAAATAAAAATTTTAAAAAAGGTCAAGACTTCATGACAACTAGCTTTGTTGAAAGAGAAAGGATTTCAATAGAGGAAAGGCAAAGATGTGTCTTGGGGACAATTTTATTATTTTCACATCGGCATATGGCACAAAAAATAAAAGAGCATTAATGAAAGTTGTTGTTAAGTCAATATTGAGACACTCTGCCAAAACAAATAAGAATCAGAAAACTGCATGAGAAGGCAAAGAAGGCTGTAGCAATTCAAATTAGACAAATGTAATGCTACAATCTTCAAAAGTGTTCATCACCATACCATTTAATTTTTAGATAGTTTGACTGAAGTGAGTGTTTCTGCTGTTTGCCATCAATGAAGACATTCACTGTAAGCATGTAGTTAATAAGAAACTTAAACAGGCGCACATAGTAATTAATCATAGAAGACTATGTTCTATGACTGTGCTCTCCTCATCTTCAAATGAGCTGATGGTGTTTCCAGCAGGGATCAGGTAGCACTGCTCCCATATATGGAGCCAGTGTCTAAGGTACAGCTGAGATGAGATGAGATACTTGGATAGATAGGTCAGAGCCTTTGTTCTGATCCACTATGATTATTCTTACAGTCTCATCTGGAAGGTTCTATAGCATCCCCTGTGTTTATAAAAAGTGCAGTAGAATTGGAACACACATGCAAAAGTACTGTAGTGTGGTCTGAGGCATTAAAAGACCATTTCAGGGAACTGTAAGACTGAAAACTGGTTCAGTGTTTCTCCTTGAAGGAAGAGAGATGACATTCTCTCAGTAAGTACAATATGTCAGCATAAATACAATATGTCAGCAAAACTTGAAGACAGAGAGATTTTCCTCAAGAACAACAATACCTAGCAATAGGTCTTTGAGCAAAGAAGACCACAATTTTCTGGATGGCACTAGGAAGAGCATTGCCAGCAGTAATGGTGAAAAATAACTGGACTGTCCAGTGCAGGGCTTTCCTGTCTGAACAATTTATTACACATTTTTTCTACAACAAAGTAGTGGCAGCAAAAAACAAGCTTCCAAAACCCAATAAGTTTTCCGAGACAATTTGAGTAGTTAATGAAAGGGATTATAACACATGATATCTGTGTCATCAGGGAACTGATCTTAGTGAGCAAGGAAGACCAGTTCCCTGATGACCCTCCCAGTCTTATGTTTTGAGATGTTAAAATGAAAAAGATGCTTTTTTCTAGTGAGGCTGTTCAGCAATGAGTCACAGACTTGCCATGAACACTCATATTTCTAAGCCTTCTAAATTGCTTATTTGCAGCTCAGCAGGAGCAAGCCAGAGACCACAGTAAAAGCTTACTCAAGTACATTTCCAATACAGTTTCAGAGACTTTGGTTTCATCAGAACTGGGGGATGGTCATTGTTTTACAATCATCTTAATTATCCCATGAGAAGCAGCTATGTGAACTCATGCTTTTCAAGGAGAATGATGATAAATACTCACAAATGCTCTAAGGTTGTTTCGACCATACTTACCGTGAGAAAATAAAGGCACTCTGTCAAGCTACCTTGACTGCTTAGGAAATACAATAGACAAAGATATTAAAATGTTTGAAGAGGAAAGGATCTTTTACAAAGAAGGACCTCAAGCAGAACTGGACAGGCTTCACAATGGAAGAGAGAAATCTGACGCAAATTGCATTGACTAAACCCATAATAGTAACACCATCATATTTTACAGTATCTTTTTGACATTGACAGTTTTGTCTTTAGCAGGTTTGACCATTTAAAGTCAACAGCACATAACTATGTAATTAACATTTGTATCTTCTAAAGTTCCTCTCCTCACAGCACTCAAAATATGGCAATGGACAATAATGGTCCCAGTGAGCTACATTTGGCATTGCTACAGGATATGACAACCCTTCCCTATGAAAGGATGTCTTGTCAAGTACCCACCATAGTCAAGTTCGCTTTTAGGTTGACATGTTACACTCAAACACATCTGTCCATGTTCCCTGCACTGACACATTGCCTAACTATGAGCATGTGGCCCTTCTCTGCAACCTCAGTTACTCTTCCATTGTAAAATGAGACAAAATTATGAAATCTTAGCATTTGAAAGATTAAAAATCAGATAAAATGAAGCAAAAAAAAAATGTAGGGAATAACAAGTTATAGCTAGAGGATAAATTAGATGACCTCTAAATGCATCAGCAAAGTTACACACTAGAATACAATTGGAAAAGATGATTGCAGGAAATATTTGGTGACACTTTTCACAGTCATTAAGTTTTTCAGATGCTGAAGTGCTTTGCTGAACTGAGGTGTAATTGACTGACGTGAATGGATGAAAAAGATTTGAAAATAACTAAAAAGAGTATTTTTCCGTTGGATTTGAAATAAAGAACTATTAATTCAGTCATTTAGATTCTTCTCTGGGTAGGTATCTCTTTTTTTTTTTATTGTTCAGGATTTAATTTCTAGTTTTGTGTTTTCTATAAAGATTAACTCTGGTACAATTTCACATCTGCAACAACAACAAAAAGAAATTTAAGTATAATTAAGGCATGAAATAAAGCATTAAATTTAGCCCATTAAAGATATTTATTTGGCTATTTTTAGGCAACAGCCTATACAATATGTAAGTCTGCAAATTTAAAGCATATGTGTTGACCAGTCACACCAGTAATTAGAGAAAAGACAGTATGTTAAATTCAGAATATCTGGCATTTTTCAAAAGTGTTCAGGGCCAAGATCTTCCCTTGCAATCATCCAGACAAATCTAATAATCGAAATTGTTTATTACCCAGAAGGGAATTAAGAAGTCTAAATAAATGGATTTTTTTTTTTTTTTTTTTTTTACATTTAACAAATTATAATTAGAATGAATCCATAATCCCTTTGACTGACAACTTTTCAAAGATTAAAAATTAATGAGGTTCTTTCTTGTCTTCTCTTTAACCCTGAAATTGTCTCACAACTTCAACAGGAAGTTTTGTGGTTATTTAAATTGCTGTATGAAAAACCTGTTTTTTTTCATAATCTTGTCCTGCCTTTCATTTTGTTACGAAAGAACTAATTTAATTCTTCCAGGGTCTTGTTATTCTGTAGTATACTGTCTGCACTGTCTTCACTATGTGCTATGCTGCATTTATATATAGACCATGTTCATAATCAAAATACTCAGTGTGACAATTTAATAAAACAGGTTAATCTCATCCCTCAGGAACTAAATCTTTCCATTATTTACTCAAGGATTTTGAGTTTTTTAAAAAGACAATTCATAAAGCACTAGTCTGTTCTCATCAAGCTCCTAAACTACAATTTATGTGCCATTTGTATGTAATCTCTGTAGATTTGTAGACCCTAAAGATAGGATTTTTCCCACTTTGCCTACATATTGTCTGTCTCGTATAATACGGTCATTTAGTCTTTAAAGTTGCATAGGACTCAGGACATACTGGCTTAAATGCCTGTCTCATGGGTGGGTGATTCATCTCTCTCCATTAATATCATTGCTAGCTTTTATGCAGCTTAAATAATATGAGACAATCCCATCCTAAATTATTAGAAACTTTTTAAAGTTACAGCCTTTTACTTAGAAACACTTATGTAATGGCCTCAATTTCAAGGAATTAAAACATTCAGAGATACAAGAAAGTGTTCAACAGTTTTTGAAATCTAGGATACCTATTTCCTGCCAGTTTGCTAATACAGTATTTCATTAGAGTCCTATCTGCATTGTAGTCTCACTTTTATAGTCTCACAAGTCTTTACTATCAAGGCTTATTTTCCTATAAAAGTTTTATGAAGTGTGTCCTGATATCCAGTACACACAGTCCCTTCCTTTTCATGTTTTAAGTTGTAGTCACTTTCTGTTTGCTAAATGAGTAAAACAGTATGTGGTAAAGACTTTGAGGCACAAAGATGAGTCAAACAAGAAACTGAAAAATATATGGTATGACTGGTTTTAAAAAAGGGAATTTTTGTTCTAAATTATGTATAACAGTAAGACACAATTTTAATTTATATTTTCAGTATAGTTGAAACTTTAGAACCAAATAGAACAGCATTCTTAAAAAGTGTCTCTGTTGTTTTTCAGAAAATACTAAGCACTCATCCTCTGAGAGTGATGTTGTTATGTGGTCTCGAGGATGGCCACGGAGGATGTCCCCAGGCACCCTGTATTTTCCATCCATTCTAAGTGAAAAATTGCTATTTGTGGGCATCAGTATCAACAAGTATCATCATCAGAGACATAGGGTAATGTTGGAAGAGCTGCCTTGCAGTAAAGATTTCATTTGCATCAAAGCTGTCCATATCAGATCATGTTCACTTGGCATCTTCTATAATGCTCATGAAATAAAAAGGCTGAGTGAATAGGAGCACACAACCAGCCTCATAAACAGACATGAGTTTAGGAAGCCAGGATACCATCTGCAAGTATCAAATGTGCTTGCCACCACTGTAGCCAAGAACAGTCTTAGTTTCCATATGAGCTAAGAGGTTATAACAACACACTTCCAGCTCTTGACTGAACTGTGACATACACCTGTTAAAACCAACTGTTGCAGATAATCCACAAATAAAAGCCAAAACACTTTTGGTCTTGTTGATCGGTGCGGCAGTTTTCACTTCAGACTGAAGAATAACATCTTTACTGATAAATGCGTGCCAGACCATGGCATTGTCCCTACTCCAGTTTGATATCCGTCACGTGTTTCCATGTCACATTCTCCAAACAGGAGAGGAATACCAAGTGTGGGATTTAATTCAGATGAGTAAAAACCATTTGAAACTTCACCATGGCTGTGCTGCTTTTCCTGTCATTTGAACACCTGGGAGGAAAACAAGTGTCTTTCCTGCCATCAGGTTATGCTTGTCTAGTTTACCTTGTGTTGTCTACTTTTCATTCAACCTTCTATCAGAATGAACTACAGATACAAACCTGTATGGACATTCAGCTCTGTGATGCAGGTTCTCTGGGGTGTTTTTCTCATGCAATTTTGTTAATTTGCAGTTATTCCCTTCCTCCCTCCCATTCGTGACTCTGTGTTATAGAACAGTATCTCCTCAAAGGATGTAATACCCTAGCAAATCTACCATAGCATTAATTTCTCCCTTAGCTACAACTAATAGTAGGTTTCTGTAGAGAAGCCCTTCCTCAAGCAGCAGTTGGTTCTGTGCTTTATAGTACTTTACCTCTGCAGTGAGAAAGAGGAGGGGAAGCACATAGGGATGTCTGATTTAACTCACTGAAATACCTAATAATATAGATTTTCATGTTCTGCCTCCTTAGAGTGGTAAAACAGGAATTATCCATCTTTGTAGTAAAGGGAAGCAAACTTACTGCAGAGGAAGAACCGACACTTTCATTATGGTGTATTAAAGTTCTGGAAAACCTTGTGGAAGGAACTGATTTGATTCCATCGGAAACCGATTGCACTCCCTCAGTACAGGAAATCTCACTGCAGGTCAAAAAAGTGTATTATAGAGAGGATTGTCTGTGACTTACATTCTGATGGTTTCATAAGGAATTTCTGTACAGTCAAGATAAGCTCACATTCTGTTGGATCTGGAATGGGTCATGCCTTTGCCAGCAAGAAACTTTGCCATCAGAGCTGGATTTCAGCGGCATGAAGTGAATGTCAGATTTTGAGTCTGAAGCAAATCCTCTTGCCAGCATGTTACGCAAAATTATATTTATTCAAAAATAGCATTTCATGATCGTTATCTTTTCTTTCTTCAAATTGTCATTTGGGTTTTTGGCTGCCACAAAGGTAAAATCATCACATGTTTAAAATCTCTTTTCATATACACTGGTGCTATCTTGGCCTTTTGGGCTCCCTTTTTTTGTGGTATCTCATGGGTTACTCATCAGTTCCTTAAATATTGAAATGCCATGAGCTAGTTGTTCTTAACAGACACAATAATGCTTATATCAGTGGACTTAATGATCCTTGTGGGTCTCTTCCAACCGAGGACGTTCTATGATCACTAAAGATCACTGAAGCAGAGAGTAAGATATTTCAGGCTTTTCCTGGCCAGTTTTGACCTTCTATAGGTCTTTTATTCAGGAAAGAATAAAAAAAAATAAAAATAAAGTGAAGTTAACCCTTTGAAACATGAGAAACCACTGCCCTACAGGAGCAACTGTATTTATTATTTGGTTTTGCACTTGAAATAATTGCAGGCTTTATCCTAAACCATCATAAAAAATAAGTAGTATGAGAACGGACATCAGAGTACAGACCTGTCCTTTGGTACTTCATTAAAACATCATGCAAAACTATGAATGCAACAGAAATAATCATGAGCTGGAATAGAAAGAAACATATGCCACTAGAAAACAGGTTGGATACATAGACTGTTGTTTTTTCTTGTTGCCATAATAGTACTGCCAATGCCAATAGCAATAAAAACAATTTACATTTGTATAATCATTCTTATTCCAAAACACACAACAAATCATAGGCCAAGTTATGCTTTTGGTGACACGGCTTCATAAAGGCACAGATGCTTCCTTTCCAGAGTTGCATAGTATAATGAAGAGCAATTTTATCTTCACTCTTCACAAGGAGTGAAGAATGATAACATGAAGCCCCCCTTTGATTTGGATACAAAAGTAGTGTGGATATACATAGTACAAAATATATATATTTCTCATGACTGATTAAAAAAATAGTGAAAAATCCAAGATAGAAATTTTACCTCAAAAATGTGTTTCATCTCTTGAGATGGAGTAGAAAGCTAAAATTTATTTCTTGTAACAGCTCCTTCTGGAATGACTTGCATCACAAAGCTAACAGTGCAACCTGCTCTAAAGACTGAATGTTACAGACATAGCAAGGGCCCTACAAGGTAGCAATATAATAACAATGTAAGCATTATTTGAGCCAACTGCCTGCTAAAAATGCAATTAAGACAACGCTCAGAGACATCATGAGAGGCATTAAAGCCTCACCTTGGGCTATTCAAGAGCTTTTTCTTGTAAATCATTCTGAATCAACACATTTTCCGGGCATCCCATCCCATTCCAGCACCAAGCACTTCAACTCTTTTCACTGCTTGGCTGAAGACCTGTTGCAAAGTACAATGGCATTTTGCCTCCTCCACAGTTGGCAGAATTTCTGTATCTGGGCTCTTGGCCTGGATTTTGCCAGAGCATGTGGTAAATCTGGCCATAGTGTTTTTGGTAGATAGAAGAAAATGATCTCTTCTTTCAGATTTCATCACTTTTTTATGTTTCTGCCCTGTACCCATATTGCTGCCAGAGAAAAAGCAACAAGCTGATGAAAATGTAATGCTTCTTACAAGAAATTTTCCAATTTCAATTTTTTTTTAATCTTTTCACACTGTGATAATCCTCAAGACAAATGTATTTTCCTATGAAAGTGGAACGTGTGTCCAGCTGAGTGATTCCAGATCAAAATGTTGACTTCTTTAATGTGGGAAAGACTCGAAGCCTGGAAGACAAGTTCTCAAATTCTGATTCAGAGCAGGTTTTTTCTACCCTAGATATTTTTGGAACTGGAAGACTTGAACTTTCTCTGTCTCAGAACATCACTCTAAACACCACTGTGATATCACAGGTAGCTTTATACACCATACCATCATAAAAATACTGCCAAAAGAAAATACTTTTTCCTGGGTGTTTGGGACCTTTCTAAAATTAAGATAGAAACCAAAGAAGAGAAGATTCAACCTTCAATTCACCTGAACATGATTCTTAATGTTACCACATCAATTTAGTGGTATCACAACTTGAAATTAAGGAACAGATATGTGAAAATCACGTTTTGAGTAAGAAAATATAGTGGAATATTATAGTAGCAAATAGAGTAATAGTAAGGGGAAGGAGAAACTTAGATCATTAGAAACTGCAATGATAAAACCCAATAAAAGCCTACAGAGTGAACTAGCTCCCTTTCAAATTCTTGCTTTTTAATAAACCTAACTAACAATGCTGTGACTTGTCTGTGCATTGAAGTTTGCCTCTAAATGGCTTGTGAGAGCATGATTTTATTGACTTGCTTTCTGTCATTTAATAGTAGTCATGTAGTTGTTATTGATCTGCACCTGCAGCATAGCAACGTCTTTGCTTCCTCTCAGAAAGTGGATATCCATGACTTGGAATTATCTTACTGAAATAGAGCATTAAATGATGTGTTTAAGTTGGAAATTTTGTTATTTAGATATTTTGTAAAAGGACTCTTACTGATGATAAAAATAATATTTATGTCATAGTCACTCTAGCATGGAGCACAGATAGGACCCAGGAACAAGTGCTGTCTATCCTTAACCTGACCAGTTTGTACCCAAGGATTCAAAGCTCATATAGGTGTAGCCATATAGAGATAGCATATAGCAACAACAAAGATGTTAGAAAGACTCTGTGATTCTCCAGTTTCTCTGCTATTTTACTGGAGAAGCTACTGTTGTTTATGTGGAAAACTACTCCTTAGTTGGCCTCAGCTGGAGAAGGTCCCACTGCAAACACTCAGCACACTGAACAGGGTTGAAGAAAATGCATCTGCCACAGAGGTGAATAAAAGATAATATGGAATAAACCAGTAAGGTGCCAAATGTCTGTTGTATTTGTCTATTTTCCTGCCTTTCTGTGATGTACATCTAAGGCCCACCACCTGCTCACATACAGCTGCCTTCATATATATTAGGACTAACTTTCAAAATTATCTTGGAAAGCTTCTAAATGCAAACCAAACTAAGATTTTGAGACCATGTCACAGGAAGGAAAATAAGCTGAAATAGGTTTAGAGTTCAAATATATCATAGAAAAGTACAAATTGCCAATTACTTCACTTTTTAATGAATATTAGTACCAGCAAGCTTTTCTTTTTCTTTTTCTTTTTCTTTTTCTTTTTCTTTTTCTTTTTCTTTTTCTTTTTCTTTTTCTTTTTCTTTTTCTTTTTCTTTTTCTTTTTCTTTTTCTTTTTCTTTTTCTTTTTCTTTTTCCTCTTTCTCTTTCTCTTTCTCTTTCTCTTTCTCTTTCTCTTTCCCTTTTCCTTTTCCTTTTCCTTTTCCTTTTCCTTTGTCTTTTGTTCTTTTTTTTTTATTTTTTTTTTTTAAACAAAGCAAAATTCAAATCTCTGATAACTTTGCTTACTAGCAGAGTTGTAAAGCTGAATTTATACAGCATTTAAGATAGTTACGTCTGGATGTACACCAACAATTGTTCAGTAATTAGAATCTATCACTAGGTTTTATATTGGTTGCACAGAAATAGATACCACCTTCAGCTGAGCTATGAAACTTCAAAGGAATCCCAGTGCCAGCTCAGAAAGTGCTCATCAGGGGCAGACCTATAGGGTACAATTTGCATTAGATCTTGCAAAGGTCCATGAAACCACAGTGCAGGAATATATTAACAGAAGTTGAACATCTTGTCCTATTTCACTGCCTACAGTGGCACTTTCTAGCACCAAGAAACTACTAATAATTTTAATTATCTTCTCTCTGCTAACAATAGTGCTTGACTTCTTAGGTTTCTGAAGATCTTTTTTCTGAAAGACAGATACTTTGTAAATGGAGATACTAATCAAGGACAGAATCTGATGCTTTTACTCACACAAAGTAGTAAATTCTTCTGGAAGCAGTTCTTCTAATTATCGTAGAGAAAGGTTGTTTGGTTGTTAAGAGCAACAGGAGACATTTCAGACCCCTTCTCTGAATTATCAAGGCATAAGGTAGAACCTCTTTGGATGTCAGGAGAAGTGTATTTAAAAATATTTTTCAATGAAGGACATATTTAAAGTACTTCACCTATTTAGAAAAGACTTTTGAGCAAGATGCTTCTGCCAGGAACAAGAATGAGGTTTATAAGAGCTGCTCAGGTGTGAAGAAATAGAAGCAATAAGTGGTTTAAATCTTTGTTGCTGCTGACACAGTAGCACCCACAAAAGTTAAATCTACAGACTTTGGCTTCTGCGTGTTGATGAAGTAGGTGTAAATGACAAAATGTCAAAGGCCACATGCAGTAAAATCATCTTCAAGCAATATCAAACTGGGGGTATGATACCAAAGATATTCCATATTACTGTGATCTGCACGCTGTTAAACCAAAAATATTGTTTTAAGGTAGTCATGGTATTATGTTCCTTATCCTTCTCAGGGAAACAGCGAAGTCTAAGCTTGCTACTCCTTAGGAAGGGAAGATGTCCAGGATGTTAGCAAAAGGCAAGAAGCTGAGAGGGATTAGTAGAGAATGCCAAAGGCTAGAAGAAGAAACTCAGGTTGGAGAGAAGATAGGGACAGAAGTCTGTTCTTTCAGTTGTTAAAATACCTGTGATAAAATAGGCCTCTCATGAATATATGCATATGCACTCTGACTTTGATGGATGTTCTTGATCAACAACTGCTCTTAGAGAAAAGCTTATTACTTCGATTTACTTAGTTTATCTTGATGAGGCCCTAGATTAAGGATTTTTCTTCAGTTCAATTGTGTGTTTGGAATCAATTAGCAGATTAATGCTCTGGTTCTATATTTTGTTTACAAATATCCCTGAAGTACAAAATATTTCAGAACTTATATTTTAGTCTCTATTCACTGATTATTAAGTACATTATTATTAAATAAACTAAAAAAATCTGTTACTGTTCTTTGCAAAATGTTAATATTTGCAATAAGGTTTTTGGTTGGTTGGTTTGTTGTGTTTTTCACTGAAATTGTGATAGGAAACCAAAATACTACACTCGTTCATAAAAAGAAAACTCAGGTAATGAAAAAGTCAATTTGGAAACACTGGAAAGGCCACATATGCATTGGTGGATTTCCTGAGTACACAGCAAAAGTTGCCTTCTTCAGCTTCAGAGAACACTTGACAAAGTTCTGCTTCTGGGAGAGAAAGCTGAAGAGACTAACGAGGGAAACAAATTGCAGCAGCTTCAGTGTTAAGTTGAAAAAATAATTGAAAATTTTGATAAATATTTTTTATTTACTTTCTCTGATATGGAATCTTTTTTTTTTTTTTGTTTTTTCCTAATTACATACTTAAAAACCTAAAAAAGTGCTGTTTATTTTAAATTTCTTGTAGACAGGCTGTAGTTGGATAGGGTAGGGTAGAATTAGGTTTTTTTTTTAGTAATTTGCTGTCATTAAAGTGGTATTTCTTTCTGCAGATTATCCACAATAAGGACATTATATCTGAATTGGTTCTCCAAATTTACTTTATATCAGCAATTAGAAAAATATATGGCTAACCTCATTCTATAAAAGACAACTAAAAATGACTACAAAAGGCCATAAGTGCCTCAATTTCTCCACCAAGTCCAAGGCGAGTGATGGATAATCACCAACCATATTAAATTTAACAAGAAAAAGTGCTGGATTTTGTACCTGGTACAGTGTAATCCTGGATGTATGTAAAGACTCAGGACAAGGAGCTGGAGTTCAGCCCCAAAGAAAGAAATCTAGGGGTTCTGGTTGATGGTAAACTCAGTATGAGTCAACAATATGCTGTGGTGGCTAAAAGGGTCAAATGTATCCGGCATTAAGTACAGTATAGCTAATTGGTCAGAAGATGTCATTATCCCACTATGCTCAGCATTGGTGTGGCCTCATCCTGAGTACAGTGAGCAGTGTTTGGCTCCAAAATATAAGAAAGATCTAAAAATATTAGAATGTGTCCAAAGGAGGACAACAAAGATGGTAAAAGGACTAGAGAGGTGTAAGTTAGGAGGAGTAGCTGAGGATAGAAGGTGTGTTCACTTTAGACAAGAGGAGACTGTCTGAGGGGTGACCTCATTGTTCTCTACAGCTTTCTCATGAGGGAAAGCTGATAGGGAGGTGCTGATCTTTTCTTTCTGGTGTCACTCAATAAGACATGAGGGAATGGCTTAAAGCTGCATTTAGAGAAGTTCATATTGGATATTAGGAAAAAGTTCTTCAGTGTGAGAGTGGTCACGTACTGCAACAAGCTCCCCAGGGAAGTGTCTGTAGCCCCAAGCCTGTTTGTGTTCAAGACGGGTTTAGACAACACTCTTAAATATAAGATTTAACTTTTAGGTTGCGCTGTGTAGAGTCAGGAGTTGGACTTGATGGCCCTTGTGGGTACCCTCCAACTCAAAATATTCTATGACTCTATGATTCTATGATTCTATCATTGTAGTGTACGCAATTTCCCAGTAAGCTCATAGTGTCACATTCTATCAGTTTAAAATAAATTCACTTCCATTTACATGAAGCTAAATGGTAATGTTACCTATACTTAGTCTTACATCAGTGTTTTAAAGTAATAAATAAATAAATACATATTTTTAAAGGAAAACTGTGTTAAATTGACCCACCACAAGGTTTATTACTTGAATGGTAATAGCCGTTCTTTCTTCATCTCAAAGGCAAATTACTGTATTTTCCATCTGGTTTGAATGCTTCTGTTTCAGCAGGCTTTTCCTTTTACAAATCTATCTTTTTAAAAAAAAACTAGTAAACTTTTAAATTAGTCAACACTGCACAAGAGCTAAGGAAAGACTCAAGGTGACTACTCTGCTTTTACAAAGGCTTTGCCTGACATGTCATAGAATAGTAACATAGAAAGAGCGATTTCCCTGGGCAACTGGATACCCCATTGAAAATTTTACTGCTTGAGTCCCATACTTGCAACCCAAACTTTCCAGGAAAGCAATAGAGAGGTATGAAAGAAGCAACAATTTAAAAATGTCATTTTGTGAAAGATAGAAGCAGAAATATCATCCTGATCTGTAGAACTTGAGGAAGAAAATTGCTCACATGGTTTGGCATTTTTTGTCATGTATCTGCCCTTCCACTAGGCAGGAACAATAGGAGCTCTTTCATTGTTGTTTCTTCATTTTTTAATGTACATATGATGTAGTATGACTTGTGTTGCCCTGATTCTGTTTTGGGCAGGCAGTTTGGTTCACTGGCTACGTGTAAGAAGTCAAACTGACACACCACCAGCATGTGAGTCTCATACCCAAATCTCATTCAGTTACATTACTGCTGTTGCTGTAAGTATATTGATACTTCTCCATATGCCGCTACATGCTTCTTCATTCTTGCCAGTCCCATCTAATCGCTTGACATCAGCTATATCTCTTTCTGTGCCTCCTCTGTTCTACTTTTCTTACTTCTCTTTCTTGTTTTTGTTTCTTCTTCCTCCTTCTTCTTGCCCTCTCTCACTTCTCACACAAATTCCAGACAGCGGTATGGTTAATACATGTTTGTCCTAAGATAAGAAGAAATGTAGAGGTGACAATTTGTCCTCCCAGCTCATGGTCTCAGGAGGGTGGTGCTGGATGTGGATCCAGTCGACTAAATCTCACATGCACAGTACCCATTACATCTTGACTTTCGTATTGCCTGCTTCTTTCTACCGTGGTCACCTCTACTTGGAAATAAACATCTCAAGAAACAGCTCTTCCCACTTTGCTTCATGCTCCCTCAATCATGCTCAAACCTAGAATTCCCCCTCCACAATGTGTTTGGAGTCCAGTCTGTGATGGTTTCTCTCCTTTGAAATTCATTAACTTCCATACCTAAAACATCCCTTGTTGGAACTATTAAGGACACTAGTTTAAAGGACTAAGTAATCTGCTTCAAAGGGATTTACTAAGCCGTTACTCCTACAGAAAGAATATGAAGAAGCAGGTTGCTTGGTTTTCTCTCTTTATTAGCAGATGGAAAGTAAATGGGAGTTATTTCCAGGAGCCTGACCAAATGTATAACAGCTCACCAGTAGCTCTGACTTCTGAACAGAAGTGTTGTACAGCAAACCATGTCCCTCTGATAGTTTGGTGTGTATGACTGAATGGCATTGTACCATCTGTGAGATAAGAAAGGAAAAAAAATTCAGTTGCAAAATGTCCCTTAAAACTACAAATGTTCCCATCTGGGGACTTGTCTCATCCTCCTGAACAGATTTGAGCAAGACAGTGTTTTCCCTGGATTTTGCCCACTGGACTGCTCAGGTTCAAGTTACTGATGCTGCACATTGATTTGAACCTGCAGGAGCCTGAACAGAAATCACTTTGATCATTAAAGCAGAACAAGTTTCCTTTCCAAGTTTTGTTTTCCCTGCTGATTCAGCAAATGGAAAGGATGCCATCCAGAGGGACCTTGACATGCTTGAGAGGTGGGCCCATGAGAACCTCAGGAAGTTTAATGAGGCAAACTACAAGTTCCTGCACCATCTTAAGTTTTTACAGTTTCAGGATGTTTCTGTGCTGCTGTGACAGAACTCAAGTTTGGTCAAGTGCCATTTAAGAAAGGAGTTGGAAACAAATGGAAGGCACTGAGTTAACATGGAGAAAGAAGATTGTTATTCAGCAGATTTTTTAATATAACCTTAGCTATAATGCTTTGCTATATACACCAACCATTATAAATGTCTTACTTTATATGTATAAATCTGTAGGAGTGTTTGCAGAATAAAACAGAAACACCTTGTGCACTGCTGAAATAGAATAACAACTTTGCTTTCTCTTTAAAAAAATATAGTCACTTTTACCATTATTCTGTCTTCTTTTACAAGATGATAGCCAAATAAATGAATTAATTTTTGGAACTCTGAAAGAACAGAAGATGATTGGAGTTTATACAAGTAATTCTCAAAATGAGCAATTTTTTAACCTTAGAACAAGAACACAATGACATCAAAACTGAACCTTCTATTTGAAAAATGAGAGTTCGGTACAAGGTCCCTTGCTTTTGATTCATCTGGGAAAAGAGCATCTGGAACTGAGTAATACTTCAGAAGAGAAAATGAATAAACATTAATGCGTTATCAATATTATTCTCATCCTAGATCCAGAACACAGCACTATAAAAGCTACTGAGAAAAAAATTAACTCTATCCCAGCTGAAATCAGGGCAGAACCTAGTTTTGAAGACTTTTTGAGTACAGTAATCTGTAGATCTTTAGAAAGCACCTGAAAATACTGCGATACTGTGAAAATCACCGTTGTACAGCAAGCCATAGTTGTTAGAATGACTTCGTGGATAATTAAAAGCAAAGTGTTAAATCATGGGCTGGTTGACACATCAAAAAATATTGCATTGTTGATTGTTTGTCACATAAAAAAGATAATAGTGGTTTCTTGCTTTTAACGTGTGGGTTCGGGGAAGAAAGGGGTGGGTTTGACTCCAGGAATCACAAGACAGAGAATAATTTTCTTTCTAAAATAGGATTTTATTTGAAGAAAAATATTCCAAATCTACATATGTCAACACATATGGGTGATTTGTATATAAATTTTAAACAATTGGCTCTCTTTTTCTGAGCTGCGAGGGTGCAGGGGTCACGGTAGTCGGAAGCAATATTACACCTTGCATTAACACAAAAGCTTTATTCAAGAGCGCTCTGCACCACCAATAATGAACCACCATATCCTTTCTCTGCTTTGCCCTCATTCTCCTGCTGATGACCTTAACCAGTTTTGTCAAGAAAATACTTGTGAATGAGGGAGTGAGGGGAAGCTACCCTGCCTCCGTCATCTTTTCTTCTTTCACCAATCTCACACAGCTTCTCCCAGCAACCAAGGCACAGGGAGAGAGCAGCACACACAGCTGGCAGAGTCACAGGTTTTGTTACAGGGGCTATATGACCTACATGATTAGCCCCCTTCTTAAGTAATGTAAGAGTAAAACTTTGGGAGTGTTGCCAAAGGCTTTAGCAGAATCACTGACTTTTGTGCTTCTAGAAGACAGGGTATATGTGGTTATACATGTAGAGAAATTCAAGATAAACTCAGGTACTTTAATATTTTTAAAGAATTATTACTGTGATTGACAGGACTTCCAAAATTATCCAAGGTCCTAAAAATTCTTTAAGTGGATGTCACAAGTAGATTTATCTTCTCTGCCTTAGAAATGAGATGCATTCTGCTGGTTCCCTTGGACCAGATGTAGGGTATCATATTCTATTTTAGTGGAATTGTTCCCAGCAGGCTCTTTCAGAGTTGTTATGATTGGATATTTTTTCTATTTCTGTCCAACGACTAGTAAGGGAGTCATTAGTCAGTCATTGACATCTATTTTGTAGACATTACTTGCCATGTTAATCTTGACTTACTTTTTCTTTGATGTGTCTACACTGATATCCTTGGAATGACTACTTGCATGAACAGGGCCTAATGGAGTCAGACACAAAGTTAGACACTAGAGACAATATTCTCCAAAATTATTAATCAGCACCATTTCAGTGACATTGATGGGACAATATCACATCTCCAAACACCAATAACAACAGTTTGGGTAATGCAGCAAATATTAAACAAATAATAAGAAAGATTGAGAAAGAAATGTTTATCTCTCCCTTGTGTCTGCTAAAGCCGGTTTCAAATTAAGTTGAAAATTTTATGGAATAAATATTTGGCCACTAGAAGACAGAATCAGATTGCAAATGTGCATTATTTAATGTAAGCTGCCACATAATACCTTTGCCCACATCTGTCAATTAGAGTTCTGCAATTCATGGGCTGATTATGACTTTAGCTACTGGTAAGTCATCCAGACCCTAGGTTTGTGTGTTAATGTGTATGTGTTTATTGTAGATATCCAGGACATCCTCACAGAGCTGGAATATGTGACACAGGATTTACTGATTCCTACTGAAGCAGCAGCTGGAAGATGGGTGGGATACCCTTGGGCATCACAAATAGAACTAGATGCTTGTAATTATGCAAATGACTCCTGCCCTGTGGATATTTATGTAGGAAAATACGAAAGAAAAGTTAAAGAGTTTCAGGGCACTGCTTTACTGCTTATCCATCCTAGACTCTCAGCATGAGTCTCCAGCTTTTTCAGTCACTGAGGGACGACCTAGACGCAAAAGTTCTACTTCTATTTCAGATATCTCTTATTACCCTGTCTTCCCCCACCCCCTGCAGTCATTCCTCACTGGCACAAATTTCCCACCTTACCTGTGTGGTATTTGCCACTCTTATGCAGATAGGTTGTAGAGCATTTGAAATGGCTCTAGACATTTATGTCGAGTATTCCCAACACAGCCCTTTTTCTGGACAGAAATCTTGCAAGTATTAGGCGAGGCACTAAATCGACAAGTCTTGCTCAGCACTAGTCAGGAATATATTTATTATATTGTGAAAGCTGTTGAGATTGTATAAAACTTTCAGTTTCCTTTTATGATGTAAAGGAGAGAAGCATATTTTCCTCCAAGTGGCTGTTACTGCACCAACAGACCCAGGCAAGCGCTGCATCATAAAACTGGCTGACTACCATGGAAGAGGTTCAGAGGATAACCAATTTCTCTGGCAAGAGTTATTTCTGTTAACAAAGTATTAAACATTGGTTGTATTTAAAATCGGCCTGACTCAGTTTCCCTTTTTGGGACAATGATTATGTACAGAGTTTTTGTGTAACAATTCCAAAAATAATGACCTTCAGACAGACTGCAATGCAGGTGCCAGAGAATTCATATTTGCTATTAAAAAAAAAAAAAAAAAAAAAAAAGAATAGGGACTTAAACCATGTTGTTCCATATCTGAAGAGGGTGCCCTTAACACTGGTTGTCTCAAGACAAAAAAATGAGCTCTCTTTCCTCTGACCTGAGTACTGGAAGCTGACCAATCTTTCCTGTTGAAACTCTGACCAGAAAAGACTTCCTGAAGAATACCCGCTTCTGATGAATCATCTATGTAATTTTTCTGGAAAATTGCTAAGCACCTTATCCTCCTATAGCAAATGAGATTATTATCTTGGTAGGTAGCCTCATTTCCCATACTGATATTTTCTGCTCCCTCTGGGAATGCTGATAGGGATAACCAGTGGCCAGCCTTCCAGAGGTAAAAAAGATTCTGAAATCTTAAAAATTCAGACGAGTCAGACTGTCTCCAGCAAGTTTTTCTTACAAAGTGTGTTTGCATCTTTCAGATCAGTATGGTCATTAGGCTAGCCATTGTTTTGTTTATCTGTTTATTCTTCTTGTGGTTCTTTCAAAGTGAAATCAATGCAGTGATACAGAAAAGCTTTATATTTCAGTTCTATAATTGCTGTTTACTGACCAACACACAAACAGCGGTCATAAGATTATCTTATCTTTACTCTTACGAGGTTACATATCCCCTGCTAACACACAACACTCTTTTCTATCAGCATTCTTAAATTAGTACTTATAAAATAGCCATTATGGAAGTTAGTGCATAGGTACAAAAATACATGAAGTCAGAGCGCTTCAAATAACAGACAGAAGTGGGCAATTTATTAGAGTACATATAATATAAATATTGAAGGCCATAGGACAAGAATAAAAAAAGAAAACTAAGGAAACATAAGCAAAGTTTAAAATGATGTTTTAGGTAGAAATCTGTTTTAGCTGTGTACCAATGACCAGTTGCCCAAAGACAGTTATTTTACAGTCATTTTTTCATATCTTTTATAAAGGTTGTTTTGCTTTCTCTTTGCTTTGGAAGCAGCATGTCAAGACAACATTGGCAAATAGACAGGAACAGTTAGCTACACTTAACTACATCTGTAGATCTCAGCTGTAAAAACAAATGAAAAGCACAGTAGCAGCCTGATTTTACAGGAGAAATAGTGCAGGCTAGACACAATGTGATGTCAAATGCACAAACTAATGCAAATAAAAATTTTCTGAGGAATAATGGTTTATAATTCTGATAAATCGAGGTGTTTTCATAATAGCAGCCAGTAAAACAATCTGAGACAGAAATGTGATTTAAAATTGATGATACCTTTGAACATTGCAGCTCAAAACATGAAAGCTGTGTCTCCCTGTGCCTGCTCTGTTTCGATGAGACTTCCAGCTGGGCTAAGCTTTCTCTGAGTGAGCTGTCCTCATAATCCACTCAAATCAGTACAGTCATAAAAGAAATGAGGATTAACAACATCTACTGGAAAATTATGCAGCATTTGTGGCTTCTAGATGTTCTTTTTATTTCAAATACAAATTCTGCTTGTCAAGCAGTAACTGCAGGACCCCTAATATTTGAAACATAAATATTTACAGTGTTGTGATGACCTAGCATTAAGGAGCCTCTATCCAACTTCTACCCTTTGTGAGGGAAAAGAGGTGTGTTATGTGTGGGGATTTAGCGAGAAGGAAGAGGTGTTATCAAAGTGTCCATGGCACTAACAAAAGTCTTGAACATCTCCTCAACATAAGCACAAAGGCCATTTCCAGTAGCTTTTGCTCACACCTCCAAAGCATAGGCAGGACTTGTACTCTTCTCCATGAATGAAAACCTGCTTCAGATCCTATTGGCTGCACTTATGCAAGCACAGGTGGCAATACCAGATGCACGCTCCTTAGCTCGGCACTACCGCAGTCTTTCCCTCCTTAGTGGAGGAATCGGGAGTATCAGTATTTCACAGACAAGCAAGCAGCCTCAGTTCTATGTGTTGTACCCGGTCAGGAAGGTGTCTTCCTCAGAATATTATGCACAGCAGATGCAGAGGCAGTGCAGATCTCTGATTCAGGTTAATCAGAATCATAGAATAGTTTGAGTTGGAAGGGACCTTCAAAGCTCATCCAGTGGCACCCCTGCCATGAGCAGGGACATCTTCACCAGATCAGGTTGCTCAGAGCCCCGTCCAGCCTGGCCTGGGGTGTCTCCAGGGATGGGGAATTTACCACCTCTCTGGGCAACCTGGGGCAGTGTTTCACCACTCTCATAATAAAAAATTTCTTCCTCACATCTAGCCTGTATCTACCCTCTTTTAGTTTTAGACCATTACCTCTTGTCCTGTTACAACATCCTGTGAATAATCTGTCTGCATTTTTCTTATAAGGCTCCTTTTACATACAGAAAGGCCACAATAAGGTCTCCCTGGAACCTTCTCTTCTCCAGGCTGAACAACTCCAGCTCTCTCAGCCTGTCCTCATAGGAGACTGTTGGAAGGTTAAAATCAAAATTTTAAGACCTCTTCCCTTGTTGGCTGGTGGTTTGCTTTTACAGTTGATGAACACCTGTAACAAAGATCATATCAACTCACAATGTAGATGTGTGGTAAAACACTTTTACTAGGAAATTAAATCAGTTGAAAAACTAAAAAAAAAAAAAAAAAAAAGAGAGAGAAAAATAAATAAAATTAGTTTTTGAAGGTACCTGTCCAAATATAAATGCACTTTTCATTTCCTTAACCATATGCCTTAGTGTGCTGTCTTAATCTGTCGAATTCAACAGATTTGACAAGTCTGTTTAATGATTGCTTTTTTTTTTTTTTTTCCTGGTTGGTAGAGCATGTACTAAAATGAGGATGATATTCCTGGCAGCTAAACTTTAATCTCAACAGTTCAGCAGAATATGTCTGTCAAGCATCCAACCTTTTAGGTCTCTAACACATTTCTACAAAAAAAAGGCTAGGAATATAATTATGCTTAGGAAAACAATACCAGAATTCTACCACTTTTCTGGTATTGTTCTTTCTCTTGTTTCCATTATAAAAGGGCAACCAATCATACTTACAGACTTTTACATTTACATCACATTAAAGGCATTACATCTCCATTTTCCTCAGACCATTTCTGTTTTTGGAAATGCCTGTTGACCAGCTGTTCTCTTCAGCCAGTAGGATCTGTCTGCGATAATGAGGTATCAGTTGTTGACAATATATACAATAAAACCCCAATCTGGTTTTGTTTCTTTGTTTGTTTGTTTACAAAACTAATGTAAAAGTGATGAGGTGTGTCATCATAAAAGTGAACTGTATTTCAGTGTTACACAGTTTCCTGTGTCAAGCACTGATCTTCCTCTTGGCCACTGATTTCTCAGCCTGTTCTTTGTGTCCAATTTGGTGATAACAGAATAATGCATCAACGGTAAGCACTGGATTACACTCACTTTTTAGGAGATTCTGTGAAGTTCTAACATCAGAAGAGGTCATCAGTCCAGTAAAAATAAAACAGCACACTTCTGATTTTGTACCACTTGTTGTCATTAAATAACTCCTGCTTCCCTTTGCTATGAGGAGATAAGGAATGAATGTTTAATAAACAGGTAGCCTGTGATAAAGACAACTGTTTCACTTTTTTTTTTTTCTTTTTTTTTTCTTTTTTTTTCAGAATAAAGAACAGCATCAATTCTTGCTAGGTTTATTGTCTTTCATTTCAGTTCTTTGGAAATACATATATATATAGCTTTTGATAGAGACAACTGAATCTGTAGTCACGGTCCACAGGTCTCCAATTTAGCAAACACAAGGCAGCCACACCTAACTTATTATTCGACCTGGAAGCATATTAACCTACAGTTAGGTTCCGATTTATAAATTAGCATGCTTATTCTCTACTATGACTGCGATTATGCTCCACTGTCGTTACACAGAAAGTGAATCTGAGATTAAGAGTCTGATCTGTGGGAAAAATAAATTAATTGGTCATACAGACTGCTAGTGCCCATCTGAGGTCACTAGAACAATCAGTAGCTGTGGCCAGCTAGCCAGACAGTGCAAAGGTGGAATGTTAGTTCTACATCCATAACTGAGCAAACTGGGCTTCACACAGCTCTGTCTACTCAATTTTGGAGCAGCATGTAGACTGTGACAGTGTGGTGGGTCAGGACTATCCAGGTCAGGACTAAAGGCATGTTTCCACAGATAAACTGTCCTGGATTGGTTGGAAATAGAATCATAGAATCATAGAATCATTGCTGTTGGAAGAGACTCTCAGGATCATCAGGTCCAACCATAACCTTACCTAACTCTAGCATTAAACCATGTCCCTAAGAACCTCTTCTAAATGCCTTTTAAACCCCTCCAGGGATGGTGACTCCACCACTGTCCTGGGCAGCCTGTTTCAATGCCTGACAACCCTTTCAGTGAAGAATTTTTTCCTAATATCCGATCTGAACCTCCTCTGGCACAACTTGAGGCCATTTCCTCTCTTCCTATCACTTGCTACGTGGGAGAAGAGACCAACAACCTCCATGCTACAACCTCCTTTCAGGTAGCTGTAGACAGAAATAAGATCTCCCCTCAGCCTCCTTTTCCAAGGCTAAACAGCCTCAGTTCCCTCAACTGTTCCTCATCAGACTTGTGCTTCAAGCCCCTCACCAGCTTTGTCACCTCCTCTGCACTTAGTACCTCACAATCAACAAATCTGACAACCACACCAAGATGGAGGCAAACTGTCTAAATCTGGGAGACAGCACTAGTCAAAGGGAAAAACAACCCTAAAGTTAGTGACAGGCTGTGTTGAACTATACAGAGAAGGAGTGTAGGGGCTGTGCTGTAAGGAGAAGCAGAATGAGCATGAGAATGTTCTTCAGAAAGGGTCTGAATAAACATCCATCCTAATTCATGGGTACTTACTTGGACAAAAGACTGCAGAACTCCACAAAGTAAAGGGCTATATCCTAGTCAAGGTTGTAGTCACTTTAACAGGTTTAATTAAGAGTGGTATAATTGGGTTTAAAACCTCCCTTAACACTAAGAAGTGCAGTGAAGATGAATTTCAGATTGCATGTGTCTCACAGATCTGCACGAGAGCTGTTAAGTCATGGCCCAACCATTAAGGGTGATCCAAACCATCTGTGCAAGGGGAAATCGATAATGTTCCCTACATGTCCCAGAAAAACTGTTCTTTTTTGGATTGTTTACTGTGTTCTACTCCCTGTTATTTTGAAATTCTCACTTGTTATTTCACGTAATTACACATTAATCTCTGGAGTCATTGTTTTATGTCAGTCTGGTCAACGTATGAGAAACAAGAGCGGCCTCTGGATGTTAGAAAAGTTCCTGTCAAGTACCCATTGAATTAAATTCCAGGCAGAACTGTGCATTACAAACTCTCCCTAACCTCCACATGTTGTATGAGAAAGTTATTCTTACTCTTTCTAACTTAGCATCTGTTTCTTCAGTACAGAAGTCACTTCAATCCATGCAGAATTTCATTTAAGTTGATAGGACTGTGTCAGCATAAAGGTCTGTGATAACAGATTGCAGTGCAAAATTGAGACATGATTATATATCATATTAGTGTATGCAATATAGAAGAACAGAGAAGATATGAAGAATGTCGCTGTTGGAAATGAAAGATCAAAAATGTACCACTGAGCTTAATTTTTTCTTCTAAAATTGGATAGCGGACATTTGGCACATGAAACAACCTTATAACAAAGCTTCTATAAAACATTTTAGACCTCTGAAGCTAAAAAAATATGTTCTTTTTAATACTGTTAAGGAGAAGGAAAATTCAGAGGCTAACAATTTGTAATTGCTTTTTTGAAAAGAAGGCTGCCTAAAGTGAAGGTTATTTTGGTCCATTTATAGTGTGTACTGCATTTTCTAGCTAAATTATAGAAAATTATATGCCATGATTTTCTTGCTGCCTTTAACTACCTTTGTACAAATCTCCCAGTTCATCTTTGGCATTTTGTTGCCTTTTAGCAGTTGTATTAAGTTAACAAAAATGTTGTTCCCAAAAACCACAGATTTCTGATTATTTGCTTTCTGCAGAGGCTAATGTTGAGCATGCTATTCTCTTTGCTGCAAAGGTCTTCACAGGACCAACTTTCTGTATTTTCTTTGTCTCTGATACTTACAATACTGAACAAAGTTGATGTTCTTTGAGATCATTCTTGGGGGAGCACAGATTAATTTATTATAACCAGCACCATGTAACAAAGAAGCAATGGAATGAGTATTTTACGACTTTATAACAAACAACAAACTGGGATGTAGGTCAAGTTCTCCTGATTTAATGCGTTCAAATAATTTATTGGTTCTTTGGCACTGTATAGAAAGTAAAGTAGAGACTGCTTCAGATATTTTCTCACATAGAATCGCATAAACTGTAACATGCTTTTAAGAACTTGATATAGTAAAAATCATCTTTTATTAATCTACACTTAACTGTAATGTTAGTGTTTTGTAAAGAAGTATGGGATGAACATGAAGTATCATTTGTTTTGACTTTCTTCCTCTAAACACAAAGTTTGATTCTGTGGTCAGTACTTACATCATCCCTGGCATGTCTTTCATAAAAATGTGAAAAAGGAAATGTAGATACCAAAATAGTGACCTTCTTTGATATTATTTAGAAAATAAGCATAATATACCAATATAACGTGTTGGCCACTATAAGAAAAAGTCGGGTACTAAGAGCCACAAGGTAGTGAAAATTGTTAGAATCACATTTTTTGCCTGCATGGTCAATCGAAACACTATAAGAGCACTGAGAGTTAAGATAGTTGAACCTAAACTGGTGGAAAAAAAAAATAGATACATTTAGGAAACATAATCTCATTGGTCATTATTGAGTACAGTAGGTCGAAATACAACTTCTGGTTCAGGGAGCTGCTAAATTGCCAGTAGAAGAAAACAAACATAAATTAGCAATGGAAAGATAACTGTGTACTTATAACCACTTCTAGCAAACATCAGAGGCAGCATACTGATCTCCATGTAATTTTGTTCTGACCCACTGCGTTAGTGCTTATGTTTTTAGATACTTGCTCTTCTTTCTCTCTTTTTTTTTTTAAGCACAGCCTGAGTTTTCTTAGAAGTTGAAACAGCTTTCTGCTTATTGGTATGCAAATAGGCACTCTGAATATGGGAACTTTAGAGTTGAAGTAAGATATTTTCTGTGCTCCCTGCTTGCCAACAGCCATAATGCTCTTCCAACTCAAGTTGAGCAATTTTATTGCTGTTCTAGGTCTATGTGCTGGGAATAAACAGGGTGCATTTCTGTGCCCTTGGAATTCTTTGTTTCTGTGTGCTAAGACAAAATTGTAGTGGACAAGAGAGCCTATATTCCTGTATTTGATGGACACGTGCAGTACAGATTAGTATAATGTACTGGGTATTGGATGAAAACACATATACAGACAGACACAGAGATGCTGACAGACTTACAGTCCCTAATGGGAATGAACAGGGCTATCTCAGGGCTTATTTTGGTCCTGCCTAAAAACTTATCCAGTAACGCTGAAAGATGTTCTGCAGCCCCAAGAGTTCTATCACATCTCTTGTCAAACTGATCTGTTTTGCCTATGTTTCTCAATGTTTGTAAGGCTGATTTGAGACTTAGGGAGAAGGATGGAAGGAGGTTGAAGTGTCTTTAGCTGATTCATGTCTTCCAGCATTTTATCACTGTCTCATCTGATAGAGAGAGTTCATCTGGGAGCCTTTCCCGGTATTGTGGCAAGGTTAGGATGAGGACAGCAGTCAGCCAGAGAAGTCCAAAGCCAAGAAGACAGAAGTGATTCTAGAGGCTTAAGGGAAAGTGCTGAAGGACACAGTTGACTTACAGCTCAATCCTTGGCTGAGACTCTTTTCATCAGCATTCACAGCTTCAGTGTCAGGTTGACACATTCTTCACTAACAAATAAGATAAGTGGATGGATTGGCTTTTTATATATCACTGTCTGGCCAACACTCTTGTGCCTATTTCTGTCCAACTTATCCCTAATTTTAATAAGCTTTTCTTACCTCTAGAATGAATTTTCTTAACTCATGACACATCTCATAATACAACCTTCAGCCTTCTGCAGCACGTTTAAGACAGCTTCAGCAACACCTCAGTATCCTGAATTCTCTGATCTGCTTCTTCCTCCATCTCCTACTACTGCATCGGGGCAAAGAAAGATCTTGAGTTGAGTGTCTTGCCTATGAGCAAATGTTACCATCTGCTGTGCTCTGAAGGCTCATGAACTCCGTGTTCTTACCTCAGGCTCCGCCTTTACACCTGAGCCATATAAAAAGAATCATGTAGCTTTTAATATATTTTACTACATTAATCACTGGATCACATCATCACAGAATGTTTGAAGTGGGAAAGGGACCTCCAGAGGTCAGCTGGTCCAACCTCTTGCTCAAGCAGGGCTACCTAGAGCCAGTTGCCCAGGATCATGTCCACACAGCTTTTGAATGCCTCCAAGGATGGAGACTCCACAATCTCTCTAGGCAACTTGTGCCAGTGCTCAGTCACCATAACAGTAAAAAATGTTTTCTGATGTTCAGACAACATCTCCTGTGTTTCAGCTTGTGCCCTTTGCCTCTGGTCCTGGCATTGGGCACTACTCTAAAGAACCTGTGACCATCCTCTTTGCACCCTTCCTTCAGGTATTTATATACACTAATAAGATCCTTCCTGAGCCTTCTCTTTTCTGGCCTGAGCAGACTCAGCTCCCTCAGTCTTTCCTCATAGTAGAAATGCACCAGTCCCTTGTTCACCTTCGTGACTCTCTGTTGGACTTTCTCCAGTATGCCCACATCTCTCTTGTGCTGGGGAGCCCAGAACTGAAGACAATACTCTGGGTGAGGCCTCACCAGTGCTGATTAGAGAGGATCACCTCCCTGGACCTACTGGCAATACTTTGTCTAATGCAGACAAAAGTACTATTCATTTTCTTTACTACAAAGACCCATTGCTGGCTCATGCTCAACCTGGTGTCTGATGGGACCTCCAAGTGCTTTTCTGCCAAGCAGCTTTCCAGCATATATTAGTGCATGGTGTTGTTCTTTCCCAGTTACATGACTTCACACCTCCTGTTGCTGAACTGATGTTCCTGACTGTGTTCTCTTGAGACAAGACATATATTGCAATGTATGAGACACTGAGTGAAATCCCATAACCAGAGTCATTCTTTGGTCATTTTTTCATGTGCCTGAACTAACACCAGATACATATGCTTAAGCAACTGGATAACCCTTTGGTGTTGATTCATTACAACAGTCATCTAAATGCCTAATTCACACATAGACATTTACATGGAGAAACCTAAATCTATACACTTTCCACTGCGCTTGAATATCACCACTATTGTTCTCTATATTCTGTACACTATCATGTTCCTGATCAAACCACATTTGGTACCAAAGCTGCAAGTAATATTACAAATGAAGCATTTGCTTTTCTGTATAATATAAATCTTCTCACAGAACTCTGGTACAGTTTCCCATATGTGTTGACTGGTACTTTCTAATCAAATTATTCACTCCTCTTAGTTTATGAAATCACAGGCCTCCTAAACTTGCTCTACTAAAACATTTCTTGGCAATATGACTGCCACAATTATTTCTATTATTATCACTACAGACCATCAGTATTATTGGAGAAAACCTAAAGTGTTCAATTGTAGCTAATATACTTTAAAACAACAATCTATATTTTGCAATGGCAAAATTTAAAATCCATACTTCTGTAACTCATTTTGAGACATTGGAAGCTTCTAGTATGATGTCCTAACTGAAGTAACACTTCAAGGTTAGTAAGTCACAGGTGTTTGAATACCTGCAGTTTCAGTGTGTTTGCCCTTTTAAAACACAGAAATTAGATTCGAAAGTATGAATCTGCCAAAAATAAACTATTAGGTTTTATTCCCAATGTTTAAGACTGAGGCATGCATTTTTTCTATATAACAATAACAACTAACAAACAAAACCACAAAACAGAAAACCAATGAAACAAAAACTTCTAAAGAAAGATATCCCCAGAAAGTATATTAAAACAACAAAAATATTTGTCACATATAAATAACACCAGAAAGATGAGATTTAGTATATAAAGCAAGAAGATCAAGAATTATCCTGATTTGATATTACTATTTTTTAAAAAAAAAATCTAAATACAGAAATCATTGCATGATTTTTTATCATTTTCCTATATCTTATTTTACTGAAAGGTAAATTTTCAAGCACTACAGCTACAGTCATATCTGTTTCAGTCTGAGTATCAATTACAATTATGATATGCAAGTGTCTCATCTGAAATTTGTATATTAATCAATGCCAGAAAGCTCACTGATTTTCTGAGAAAACTTCCAACAACATATCCTTTTGTACAGGACTTCATGAACGTCTTCTGTTATTAAGTGCGAAGAACCAATAGGCAGAGTATTTCTATTCCAGATAAAGGAATTATTTTTTTCAAGTTGTCTAATTTTATGATTTAGACATGTAAAAGACCCACGGGTACTTCAGTTTCACCAGGAAGTATCTGGGATTTCTTCACAAAAAATATTTTTAAAAATAGGACAAGTCTGTATAGATCACAACATCCCATTTTGTAGACAGAGTGTTTTGATGTTATACACCAAAAAAAGATCATTAGAGAGACAGGCATGGAAGATTTCAAAGGTATGAAATATATGCAAATCATTTGTCGTATAGCTGTATTGGATGGTTGTAGACATGGAATCAGAGAATAATACAGGATGGAATGGACCTCTGTAAGATCAGTTGATCCAAACCTCCCAACCACAAGGTCAACTTCAATCAAGTTGGTCAGGACCTTGTCCAGTAATATAAGTCAAACTTTAAAAGAAAAAAAAAAAAAAAAAGGGGGGGCTTGAGACCTGAAGAAAGAGTGGAAAGTAAAGACAATGGATACAAATTCCCCAGTGAGAACCTATGTGTTTCCTGGAC
Organism: Columba livia; assembly: GCF_036013475.1. Lineage (NCBI taxonomy): Eukaryota > Metazoa > Chordata > Aves > Columbiformes > Columbidae > Columba > Columba livia. The sequence continues at coordinate 10,243,464 of NC_088602.1, read as the reverse complement.
ATGTTAACCAGGAGGAGGACCTCCTGTAGCAGAAGAAACCGTCCCAGACACAGAAATCACTTCCTATGACCCCACTCCGATACCAACAGAAACTGGGACAGGAATGGCTGGTGGCTCAAGAGAAGAAAGCAGAAGGAAAGAAGTTAGAGCAGGGCAGAGAAATTAGTCCCTTGTGTTACTCAGAACAGTTTAAGATAAGATGTTTTACTTTATGGAGAAACTGGTCTGGTCAGATAGAGTGACTCTCTGTGTGCAGAGTTATGAGTAGTTAGAAATACTGGTAATTTCTCAAGGTTATTGGTGAGACCCTATCACATTAGAATGTGTTTATCGAAACCTTCACATCTCTTTGAACTTCCTATAGCTGATGTGGTAGAAGAAAATCAGGCAGGTGAAGACCTGAAAACCTGTCTTATGAGAATGAAAAAATATTCCAAATACCCAGAATTTTCCCCTTAGTCAGCAAAGCAGGTTTGAGCTTGAGTAGATTCAGATGTCTAGAAGGCAGAAAAATATTATGGCTTATCTGCTGATCAGAAGGGGAGAGTTACTGTTTCTGAAACATAGCTATCACTGAGAGGCAGTTGAGAAAATAGAGCTTTTGATTTTAATTTAGTTCTAAGTTCTTTCTCCAGATAGATCAAATTTATCAAGGAATTGAGATAATAATGGGAGGCTACTAAAAAAAAAATCTCCTTTTGTGGGATGTCAAGCAATATAACTTATAAATAATTCTTTTTTTTTTTTTTTTTTTTTTTTTTGATGTATGAATTACTGTGCAAGGAGAATTCAAAATAAGTGTTTCAGTGTATGTGCTATTTCCAATAACTGGCATAGAGCAGCATGCATAAACTTGTTATTCTAAGGATATATATCATGTTTAATTTACAATGAACTGGCTGGCTTAATAGGGGAAGAAAGTGATATATGAAACCTGGATGTGCAACTCAGCTAGCTCTGATCTGAGGGTAGCAGGAAAGTATCAGAGAGCAATTCTCACTTGGAATCCATTCAAAATGGAACTGCTGAATCCTTTCATCCAATCCAGAAGAAACCCAATTACAAGAAGTGACATTATACAACATAATAAAAGTAGTGTCAGTTCCAAATCCATGAAGGCTTGTTGACACAGGGAATGAATCAAACTGATGGGAACATATGGTGAAAAGGAGTGTGTGAACAAGCCTCCTTGTCTTCCTTCCAGAGAAGTTTGTGACAGCATTCTTGGCTGCAAATACATCTCATACCCTTTAAATCTATCCAAACAAATGTCATAGTGCCATGCAGACAAGATGAATGGTGTTGAGCAAAACAAGGTGTTCTATGAAGGGAGATCCTCAACATAGCTCTTCCACATCTAGGTACTGCCCATGCTTGCTAGCACTGAGAAGGATATAATGTTTATACTCACAAAAGAATCTTCCACATAATTTGTCATAAACAGCAAGAGTCATTACACAGGAATTCACTTTCCGACAATGGAATTTTAAAACAATTTATTCAGTGATGAAATAAATTGTAAAATAATTAATTTTAGACTATCACCAGTTTTAAAGCAACCATTCTGAAAAGACCACAATTCACGGAAGACTAGACTGTAGCTACTCCTGAAGCCAATTGCATTCTTTCTATTGACTTTGATTGGATTTGAATGAGCATCAGAGAAGAGTCAGGTCACCTCAAATACATGTTTTTCCTATGACCAGGAAAATACTGATGTACAAAGTTCTGGGTAGTAGTTCATACTCTGCTACTTGGTTCCACAAAGATGATTTAAATTGGAAAAGCTTATTAAGTAAAAAATGAAGATCCTGTATTATAGGGAGGCTAGATGAAATCATTCTGTTGAGTTGACAGACTGGGAGAGTGTCAAATTTTTCCCTCTGAAAGAGTGAGACCAAGGGTTGAGTGGGAGTGATAGGAAAGAAGAAAAGTCTAAGAAAGACATGGACCTGTTGGAGAGGGTCCAGAGGAGCCACAAAAGTGGTCAGAGGGCTGGAACAGCTCTGCTGTGAGGACAGGCTGAGAGAGCTGGGGTTGTTCAGCCTGGAGAAGAGAAGGCTCTGGGGACACCTTATTGCAGCCTTTCAATAATCAAAAGGGGCCTATAAGAAACATGGGAACAGACTTTTTAGAAAGGCATGTTATGACAGGACAAGGGGTAAGGGTTTTAAAGTAGAAGGAGGGAGATTCAGGTCAGACATGAGGAAGAAATTTTTCTACAATGAGGGTGGTGAAACCCTGTCCCAGGTTGCCCAAAGAGGTGGTGGATGCCCCATCCCTGGAGACATTCCAGGCCAGGCTGGACGGGGCTCTGAGCAACCTGGTCTGGGTGAAGATGTCCCTGCTCATGGCAGGGGTTGGACTGGATGAGCCTTGAAGGTCCCTTTGAACACAAACTATTCTATGATTCTAAATAAAAATCATAAGGAAAGAACAATTTATTAAAAAAAAAAAAAAAATAGAAGAAATTATTGTCTGTTAGGTATGAGTAAAGAAGAGCTACAAATCAGAATTTTTCCGAATAATAAAAACTCTAAGGTTCTGGAGCAGTCACCCAGAGAAGAATAATCAGGAAAACACAAGTAATTTAAGGATGGAGCTTGTGTTCAGCTACAGGGAGCTGTTGCCCATGAGAAAGGCAGCTGAATATGATAACCCAGAAGGTGCTTTCATGTGTTTTTGCACTAGTTAAGAAAGTGCTTAAGGACATGGAGCTTAACACAAATTCATCATTGTCCCAAGTGTTACATGATTAGCACACTCCCAGGCATGATGGTGGACTGAACTCAGCAACACTTCCCTGTACAGGAGCATAGTTGGTGAAATAACACACATAAATTGTTCTCTGCGGGCAATATGGATGAGACCATCTTGCTGAGGGGAGACAGAGAAAGAAAACACGTAGTGTTTGGCAAGTTTCACAGTGCTGTTTGTCAGCAGTGTAAGGGAATGGCTTCAGAACATTTTAGGAGTAAAAATGTATTCTTTAGGTTTTGTATTCCTAGTAATTTAACTAGGTATTTTGCTAAAACTGCAGATTTTCCAGTAGGGAACTAGACTTTGGAAGCTGGATACAGCCAGCTACCATGGTGGTGTTGCAAAGGGGTTTCCAATCCATCAGTAGCAGTGACAGGAGCTATCTTCATTTTATGGTACTAGGCTAGTCTGCACAGTAACATGTTTATAGTTATTTGTAGAAGTTACTTTTAAAATTGTTATTATTATTATTATTTTCTGATAAAATCCCTAAATCGGTTATTATCTTAGCTTCCCAGGGATCTTGCCAGAGAGACTAGAGGTCTTCTTGATGCAGGTTTTTTCGCGTAGATTATAAGTATTTTGATAATCTTCCAGGATGCATTTAAATAAAATTGGTAAATCTTTTATTCAGAACAACTATTGTTCGGCCCTATATTTAAACAAACAAACTTTCTAGATGGCCTTCAATGCACATAATAATAGACTCAAGAGTTTAATGCAGTGTAATTTCAATTAGCTGTTGTTGTCTACATTTTATAAATAAATAAATCTTTTCATGTAATTAGTTTTGTGTTCAGTTGTTGTTTTCTTTTGTTTTGCTTTTTTTCTTTACTGAGTAAAACTTTCAGCTGATGCAGTTTTATCCTGAGGGATAAAGAATATGTTTGCTGATAATAACTATGTTTACATAGCTTGCAGTATTCTCTATTTGACAACTCAGGTTCAAAATATTATTTCTCAGAGGTTAAAATAGTGTTAAACTATTTAATCAAATATCAGGAAACTATAAGAATCAAGTTCAATTGAATGCAGATAGAACTTGGAGCATGAGTTACTTGGTACTTATTCAGTCAAATTGTCATGTAAATGCTTCAAATGGGGATATCCTTTATAAGTTTTATAAGACGATTTGGCAAATAGCTTATCAAGATTTTGTATTTAAAAAAAATGTTTTGTTTCTAAATTTGTTGAGTTGAAGTTGATATATTGCATCAAGAGACTGACAGAAAAACAAATTTAGTCTCTTTGTTTGCTGTCCTTTGCTTTTTCAATGTTTAAATATGGAAAACTAAGCTATAGGGTACCATCTAATTTATTACAGCTACCTGAAGGACTAATTGCTTCTTTGTCCTCCTAGTTAATGCAGTATTACTTTAACAGATCCATACCTTAAAAGAATTAGGTCTGATTCCTGAATTAAGAAAAAGGAGACAAGTTGACTGATGTGGTGAGTCTGAGTGAAATCAAAATTACAGCTCCCAAGTAAGTGATTTTGCAGAAGTAGTGGGGCCTGGTCTTTGGTCTTTTAATAATCTGCAATGCACCAGAATGGCTATTGGCATGTAGCTAAGCTACAAAAAGGACATTTTCCAAACTCAGTTGCCATTATATATCTTCATAATATCTACTTCTTCACACCGGCCCACTATTCTTTCCAGAAGATCATTTAGCAGCCTCTTCAAAAGCATCACTAAGTTGCATACCTGAAACAACCTTACCTTGGAAGGGATTTCATACGTGGTGGCAATATTACATTGCTGTCCATTCTGAGACAGCATGTCAAATGGTCTCTGTAACTGTTTTCTCACCTTTTTAAAAATCTTCTCTCTTCCTGTCATAGATAGTCTGAGACAAGGACTTTATTTTTATTCATCAGTAGTGTAGTACTTAGCACACCACAGCTCTGGTCAGTTGCTGGCATTCTTGTACCCTGTGATGGGGATTTGAAGGCTGCTCTCTGGTGAGCAGCATCTTTTACCATTTCACAGAATTACTGGTTTAACTCAATCACTGCCACTACTCCATGCATCTGAAGGTGCTGCTTACCAACCTGCTGAGCAATACAATTAAATGCTATTCCATTAGTTTCTTTGAGCTGGGACATTTTTGTTTTGTTTTTTCAAAATCCTGAGTAGGAACCCTCTTTATCTTTACCTGCATTTTGTCCAAACCATAAGTGACATGTCAATGTTTTTCTTATCATACTCCCTACATGGTGAGTTCTCCTTGAGATGGGTGTCTTGTATACATCTTGCAGTTTCTGGTCTCCATTTTTAGCTCCTGTTGCTTAATTTGTAGTGGGAGTTTAAGTTGTCTTATTTTGGAATGGGCTGTTCTGGGACTGTGTGATATTATTTGGAACCAGCGTTGTTCTTTTCTCATCCTAATGCTCTTTTTGTAACAATCAACTTTAAAACCATCCTTACTCTAGGGCTTCCAGCAACACATGCTGTCACTACTCATTTTTGAGTGTCTGGCCAGGTATTGTAGTCGGTGCCTATAGTAAATGCAATATTCCTTAAAATCACTGTTTACTTTACAGCTCTGGCACCTTGCTTCCAGGCTGTGACTGCAGGTCCAATAACTGAATCAGGGTGGGATTTTAAGTTGCTATATCATGTCACTGTACACAGGAGGTTAAAGAAATCTGCTTACAAACCACAGATTTTATGGAAGTTATTTTACTTCTCTTATAACAGGTGTTTACCTGTTATTGTATTTCACAGGTCTGCTGAATGTCACAGGCTCATTCACATCTGAGGTGAAATCTTCAACAGTAAAATTAACAAGCTTTCTGCTATGTTGCACAGAGATGTAAACCCGAGTTTCCTCATGTTAGATGAGGAGAATTAGCTGAGTTAAACCCTAGCCATGATGACTATGCTTCATACTGCAGTTTTCAGAAATGTCGAGTGAAATGAAGCTGAACTCACTACAAGGACTTCAGATCATACTTGCTGTTTGAATTTCCTGGATGCACAACTCCAATGTGAGCAGTGATTTTAACTCTATTTACGTTCCCCAGGCATCACTGCTAAATTAATAATGTATTTGTTTTTTTGCAGAAGTTGATGCTATTCTTTCTTTTTGCATTGCTCGCTGTTTTCTTTCATATGGCCAAAATGGAGAACAGAACAGAGCTGGTATGATGATTTCATATTGATTACAGACTGCTTTTCACAGGAGGAATCCTAGCAGATTTGATTAAGTCAGTTCATTAAGCTGTGCATGGAAAGTCCCTAAATATCAGCAGAGTAGCATGGAGAAGCCCAGTATAGGAGTGAATCAGAGTCTTAAGTTGTAATTGTCCTTATCTATATATAGTGAGCAAGTAATATTCTCTTAATCACCTCTGTTCTGGTCCTGTCCTATTGCACAATGGTTCCTGTGACTTCAAGCTGACTGAAGTCCTTCAGATCTCAGGGGGTTGCAAGCAGAGTTAGGCACTTGCTACTCACTTTGTTGTCATCCATGCTCTATCTGACCACTGACTCGAGAGATCAGAGAGGCCCACATCTGTGCCATGAGGCTTCTTGAGGGCACATCATTCCACTTCCACAGATCTGAACACAATCATGACAGCCCATGCCCAAACAGGGATTTGCAAGCTAGATGTTCATGTGTCTCAGTCCTCTCACAGGTTTAACTAGGCAACATGATATAGAAAATCCAACAGTTACAGGACTGGTCCTCCAAAAAACAGTCACCATTATGACTTCTGCTGAGGCAGATAGTCAGAAACAATACTTACCTTTCGTGTAATGGCTTAATGTTTACAGCACTTGGTAAGGAGAGAGGAAGCCTGCCTTCTGGGCTCTCCACAGTCCAAGGTAGACTGGAATTATGTTTCTCAAGAAAATATCATAAACCTGAGCTAGATTTGAAAAAAAACATTAAGAGGATTTCATTACGCCTCCTTCATCTAGTCTGGTGTACATCCTGTCAGATGTACAGACTACACTGAGATGGGGAGAGAACATTAAACCCCCAGTGGAAAGGGTGCCTGGAGAGAATACAAAAGTATGTTGGCTGGATTTTTGGCACTACTGGCAGGGTTGAAGTTGTAATTTACGTGAGACAGTTGTCAAAGGAAAGACCAGGGAACAGCCATCTTCTTTCTTCATAGTGAGTGATTCTTCATAAAATTCCATTCTGGATCTACTTCTAGTTACAAAAAATAAGAACAGGGCAAAAGTAAGCTAGACAGAAATGCAGAAATTAAAGATGTTTCTGAATTTGTCTCATAGAAGGTTGTAGTCTCACTCTTCAATACTGTAGACAGCTATTAATTATTTCATGCCTTAGAGGCCACAGTCATGAACTGATACTTCACTGTACCCTGCAGCAAAACACAAACCAATAGGACTGTCTGTCTTTTGAAAGGAAATGAAATTGTCTGTCACAAAGTTCACAGAATCTCAAGTCTTTTGATAAAATGAGACAGAGATTTACTCCCTGACATCTATTTCAGTGCAAGTGAGATCTACATACTTCAGTCTAGACACCTTTCACCTTTTTTTTTTGAATAAAAGGAAAAAGTAAATGTACTTCTGATAAATTTTTAATTTAAGTTCTGAAAACACACTGCTATGTACAGAAAAAATATTATTTGGGTTCACCCAATTGTTTTCACTATCCATCGCTCTATCCATTTACAGTAAATGTTTCATAGAATAGAATAGAATAGAATAGAATAGAATAGAATAGAATAGAATAGAATAGAATAGAATAGAATAGAATAGAATAAATTTAACACTTTATTCTTTATAAAATATTAGGACAAGAAGTTTAGTTTGCATACTCTGAATTAAGTTATAATAAAGTAGGCAGTTCTAATTACCCTTCAATTTAAAACAGATTAATGGAATTACAATTGTTATATAAAAGACATTTAAATCAAATTCATAGTACTTTTACAGTTGGTTCTAATGAATCAGAATCTTACACGGCACACCTGTACGTACATCAGTAGGAATCTTTGTCTTTCAAGAATGAATCTTTGAAAAGAAACAAAAAACCCAACTGCTTCATTATAAGTCTCAAGTGCAGGGAGTTCTGAAATTCAAGGAATGTCCAGCATCACTGAGAGCTCCATTTTAATAGCCCAGGCTTTAATCAAGGAAACATCAAGGAAGCGTGAAAACAAAACGCATCATACAAAACCTGACATGTTTTGCTGGGAAAGGGCACTGGATCAAAGAGATGGCATGATGGCACCATGCTGTTTCATGGCAGAATAGATGCCTATTGCAAAAGCAATAAATGTTAGTAAAAGATATAATGTTAAAGGAAGGTAAAACACAGGAGACTGTCACTTGAATGGTGCTCAGTGACTATAGTTACCTATCCAAACCCTCTGTTTCTTGAGCACTGATCCTCCACCATGTATCTGCTAATACAAATAGCACTTCTGTAATGTTGCCTTTTAGATTCGGAGTTGGCACCACTGCTGCCTCTGTGCCAGAATGTTTTTCTGCTGTCATTTGGCAGTTACATGTGTCACGGAGGGACCCCGAAGTTAGTTCTAGGCAGACAACAAAGTGCAAAACAAACTTTTATTTTCTTCAGGAAAGTCCAGGAAAACAACCAATTAGAAACAGGGTTTATACAATCAGTTAGCCCTCCGATAACATAAATACAGGTTCGAGAATCAGTTGAGGGAATTATTGGGGTGTAGCAAATAATAACAATGGAGATCCACAGTGTGCATACGCATGGCTCACTAAAAACAATCGCCAGAACCATCCTTGACCCCAGGAAAAATACACTCACTTGTAGAGTGAAGAAAAAACACTCACGCAAGCAGCAAGGATTTATTTAATACACTCACTTCTCTGGAGAGGAATTATCTAGTAAGTTATCACTCACCCACACAGTGCGGTGAGACAGTCCCAGTCCCAGGAGATTACCTCAGGTGGCAATACTGCCTAACGGGAGGGCTCTTGATGACAGCGTTCTTGGCCCACTGCTCGGAGAGGATACACACGCAAGGCAGCCTTGGTGGGTAGTCCCATTTTATAGTCATGTCAGATCTGGCTGTGGGATTCTAGAAGCTTCTCTGCTGCCCCACTCTGGCTGTGGGCACCCAGAAACTTCCCAACTCTCTGATGTTTCTTCCCCTCTCCTAGCTAGCCCACAGATGGTTAAACAAAAGGGGCTGTTAACTTGCCCCATAGCAGGAGAGGCAGGAGGTGTTGGGGAAGAGGGTGGGGGTGTGCATGCACGTTCCACAACCAAAGAGGCAGGGAAGGGAGAGAGAGAGAGAGGGGTCCCTATTGTTTTCTGTTGTTGCAGTCTTCAGTCATTACTTCCTTCCTATTTTCATTGATGTTACATATGCGGTTTATATTCCAGGTTGGACAGTTCCCGAGTTATACTCTTTTTAGTCTGGCACTGCGATGCACTCTTGCTCTATTATTAAATTCACTTTCATACATGTGTTATTACAGCCAAGACCTCCTTCCCTGCAGAAATACTTTGAAGATCAGCAAACCTTAAATTAAAATGAAAAGAGAATCCTCTGCTGTCTTCCTATAAGCCACTGGCAGTGCTGTGCTTTGAGCCAAAGCAGAGACCTTGGAGCAGGAGATATTATGGGTTGTATTAGTTTGGTTGGTTGAGTAAAAACTATAACTTAAAATGTTAATTTTGCTCAGAGGATGATCCAAGTCTTTACTGCCAAACACAGTCCCATGAAAGACTCTCGAGACAGCTGATAGCATTCTGCTAGAAAATAATAAGAAAAACATTAACAGAAGAGAATCAAAATAAAATCTTCCCTGCATTCCAGATGCCCTCTGTCTTTTCCCTATCACACTAGCTGTGATCAAAGCCGTGTGTTTGATTTTTCTGTCAGAAGTTCGTTTGCTGGTTGTTTTTTTTTTTTTTCCAATGAATATTGTTGCTATAGCAAAATGAAGTACAGCTTTCTGAGTAACATGCAGATGTTGTACATGCAATGTTCTGAATCAATAACCTCCAGTTGTTATAAGCCCAATTTCATACCACCCAGAATAGATCCCACTGAGATAGTGTACTTCAGTAGAATTTATTGGTTTGGGTTCTGTCCACATATTTGGCTCTTACCTAAGTGGTTTGGGAACCCCTACCCTAGATTAAGAAAATGACATCTATTCATTTATTTTCATGTCTTTTATTCCCCCTCATTTTTATAACAGTTCATCATATTAACATTCCCTTCATTTTCTAATTTAAAAGCAATTAAAACCTTTGGAACTTTTAATTACACTGAGTATGGAAATCTAGTATTCTTTTTTTCTTTATAAATTTCAGATAATTAAGCTGGGGGGGTTCTATTAATTAAAGTTATATTTTTATTTTGAGGAACTATGTTTATTTGTCTTGTAATGTTTGTTTGTGTGTATGTTTTAATTGTTGTTGCCTAATTCTTCCTCCTCACATTGGCACCTTATTGCAAAAACAGATTTATGAGTCTAAATTTTCTGTGACTATTGCAGGCTAATTAGACAATGTAGTGGCTATATTTTAGAAGTCTTTCTGAGTTGTGCAATCCTTACTTACACCAATTACTTAAATTTCCTTTGCAATCTTTTTGGCAGATCTTTAGAAGGAAGTCTGGGCTATAAAAGATCAAAGGGTAAGAAATCTTTATCTGTGTCTGCTGAGTCTATCTTGAAAGGTCCTACTAGAAAAGGACTTCTGATTTCTTTTTATTTTTCCCCCGAAGGTGCTGGTTAAGGCAGCTTTGCCTCTTCACCTCCCCACATCTCTTCCTCATCTTTCATCTTCAAGTGGTTAAACCACTTATAAAAACAGAGATGGATATAAACACAGTTGTTTGACAAATACAGACAAGCATGAGTCTTGGATCCTTAGACTACAAAGACTTCAGACTTCAGTTCCTTAATCCTAAGTGTCCTCTGATCATCGCTGTCTCTAATTAACTTTCTCATTAAATATATCAAATGTATTATCCAGCTAAAACTAATTAGAATCTCATTCTTCCAAATATATATAAGGCTGGATGATCCACAGCATAGCAGAGGTTTTAAGAATATGAGCTCAAAAAAACTCAAGTGTCCCAAAATATGGTGATAAGATAATAATATTTTAGCATCCAGCATAGGAATATTGATAAATTTCAAAACTTTCAAGAGCTATGAAATTATCAGCACAACTTGCTTTATTTTTGCTTCACTGGAGTTATAGTTCACACTCTCTGTTACGTCAGTGCCGTGTGGGTAGACAGGCAGTTCTAACACCCTAGACTAGTCCAGTCTTATGGATACTCTTCTTTATTGTCAGAAACACAGAAAAAAACCCAAGTATTTGTGTAACCTGTAGGAGGACGAGCAGCTTCTTGTTTTCATTTGCCTGAATGCTGGATGGAGCCATCTGCATGATGGCTCTTCAGACCACTTCTGATTGTGCTTTGTAATTGATAGTGTTTTGTATTAGGGTATTTCCTCCCAAATTATAAAACCCTTCCCATGAAACGTGGTCTGCCTAAACACTGTGAAGGTATCAAAGTCAGACTATTCTGTGGATCACTATTTTTTTTCCTGAAAACCTCTATGTCTGCAATCACTTGTCTTTTGTTTGTCACAGTATTAATTGCACATTTATCTTCCATTTTCTCATGCTGTGTTTCTTATGTAGAGTTTCACTTCTTAAGAGATGTAAAAAAGAGGGAAATAATACAGTATGTGGCCTACTCATTTAAGGAAAATGTTCTGCTGATATATTCAGATCCAAAATTGTTGCTGCTTTCTTACACCAACATTCTGCCTTCACTGGTCGTATTGCCATGTGGACCTAATTTTACCTCATGCACCATAACTAGTTTGACTCAATTATAGTTCTCTTCTGTCCACTTCTGGTATTTACGTGTTACAGAATGAAGAAGCTGTGTTTCCAACAGCCACTCCTCTATGTTGGGTACCCTGCAGTCCACACACCATGGTCTCTACCTACCCATCTTCAAAACATGAACTGTGGTTCTTTTCAAACACAATATTTTTTTCAAGCTGAGCTTTTTATACTTGTCATTTAACCAACAGCATTTTCCTCTTTTCTTTCCTGTCCTTACCAAAGCCCCAAGAAAACCAAAACCACCCCCAAGCAAATACAACTGCTGAATTTCTATCCCACTGCTCTGGAGAAGATAGTTTTCCTATGAATATGCATTCTTTGCAGGGCAAGTGTCAGCAAACACTGCGGTTAGCTCTGGGTAACTATCCTCTCACAGACCACATAAGCAGCTCAGTGGCAATGGTGTTTCCTTGTATAGTATATTCAGAACAAATACCTGCTTTCCGCTCTCAGACAGCTCCTTTTCAAAATGTTTGTTCAAACTTCATGTCTTTGAGACCATTACAGGTGTGTTGTGTTTGCTTGATACAAGTCAACAGATTCACAAGATATTACTGAGTGGGGAGGGATAGATGGACTGAATACCTAATAGTAAGAAACATACATATTTGGAGAAACATGCTAAATAACCATTTGCAGTAGAATGTTCTTTTCACCTGTAACAAACCAGGATTCATGAGACTGTGCTTGCACCACCCTTTATCATGCCCGACTTGCAGACCCTTCGTGGAAAGCATGTTCAGCTTCTCTTTCTGACTACTCAGGATATAAATTAAACTGAGCTGTCAATAAGTTCCTCAGAAATTATTCTGAGCTGCTTAAGTCCCAGCCTGCTCACTACTTCCATTCTACTACATAGAAATTACTGAAATGTTCTCTAAATTGCTCATCTCCCAGTTTAATGGTCTAATCATCAAACTGTTTAGTCATGTCCATTCACAGTTTCTAGCCCAATTAATAAATTACTTCAGGCAGCGTTTTATTAAAAAACAATACCAACATGTTACTTATAGGAAAAGGAATGCCAAGAGAAATCTGGTCATTAATATTTATTCATTTTATTAAGGAGTATAAACAAATATTCATGCCAGGATGATGACTACAATAATATTAAGATTCACTATCCAATTAAAATTCGGCATCCTTTGTTAAGGTGCTCAAGCTTTGACCTGAAGCTAACAAGGGAACTTACTCTGGTTTGTCAAGAATGTGCAGGACTAAATGACCCAGAAAACATATTCCAACAGACTTTGAAATGAAAATGAATTAAAATTGGCATGCAGGTTCTTTCTACTAAACTTTTAAATGCTCCTCAATGTGAACAATTGGGAAGATTTTTTTTTTCTTCACATTGCTTAATTTCCTCTGCTCCTCTTGAAGTCACTGAAAATGCTAGTATTGACTTCAGTCGGGACAGAATTGGACTATATGGAGTATTCTTGAAAAGTTCTTGTGTGCTTTATTTGAGAAGGTCAAGTAAGTCCATTGGAGCAGTGCGCCCAGTTCTGGGCTCCCCAGTTTAAGAAGGACAAGGAATTACTGGAGGAAGTCCAGCAGTGGGCTATAAAGATGATTAAGGGTCTGAAGCATCTTTCTTATGAGGAGAGACTGAGAGAGCTGGGTCTGTTCAGCCTGGAGAAGCTGAGAGTGGATCTCATCAACGTTTATAAATATCTCAAGGTGGGTGTCAAGAGGATGGACCAGACTCCTTTCAGTGATGCCCAGTGATAGGATGAGGGGCAACAGGCACAGACTGAAGCACAGGAGGTTCCATCTGAATATGAGGAAAATGTCAGGTACCTCTGAAGACTCCAAGCGATTTAGCATTAGTTCATGGCAGAAAGGATGTGTAAGCATAATAAACAAACTAAATCATATTAAAAGGTTCTTTTTTTCCTCTTTTTCCTTAGAATAATTCTATTTTATATAGAGCATCAGCCAGCCTGTTATCACAATTTTTAAATGACATAACGGTGCTGAGAAAAGATACTATTGAGATTTGCCATCATGACTAAAAGTTCCCATGGCACTTATTTGTTATTGTATTCCAAAGTCACTTAGGCACTATAACCTTACTAATTTTAGCCCTTTTCATAGTTACTTCTCACTTTACCTTTTCTCATGCTTCTTGTAGTTAGGAAGGAAAATCTATGTCATTAATTATCTCTTTTATGCCACGGAAAAAGAAGAATATCTCTTGACACTCTCATTCAATAAAGTATTTTCAATCCTCAACATGCCTCAGTGATATTTCATGGAATAGATCTCATCTTGATTCTAACATTTCCTTTTATATTTACATTTTCTTGGTTGTGAACTGTTGCTTGGCAACATAGATATGAATTCAGCAGATTATACTGTAAGTAGTTTGAAAGATTACTTTTCATTTGACAAATTGATTGATTTCCCCAGTATTTGTAACGTTACACAAATGTTCCCATAAACTTTTATGAAATAGAATCACAGAATCACAGAATGTTAGGGATTGGAAGGGACCGCAAAAGATCATCTAGTCCAATCCCCCTGCCGGAAATATCTGGAATATTGTAGACGCTGAACTAAAATTAGGGAACTAAATTATGTATCTAAATTATGGGACTAAATATTAACATGTAGAAAAACTAAGCATATAGTTACAGCCTATATTGCTCTTAGTTCATGTTGATCAATACCAATCAAATTTCTGAAACATATACTCTCTATCCATAAAGTGTGGATTCAGTTTTCCAGTACCTGGAATATTAAGATTAGGGTTTCATTCAAATACACTCTAATTCATTAAGCTACCCCCAGCAATAAGCATTGGTTTTGTTGCCCATGAAGCTAGTGATAAATATTGGAAGTCATTAAAAGTGTTACCCTTTGCTTCACTATAAACCCTGAATGAGAGGATATTAAATGGAAATGTATATATAACATTTTAAATAAGGGATCTATCTATATAATTATTGTGCCTTTTACAAAGTATTAGTTAGAAAATATATCAGCATACAGGAGCCACATAATTTACCATTTTATTTGGAGACATTTCAATTGCCAAGATGCGACAGAGAAGGGCCTTGCTGTGGGTTAACTAATAAATCGTGATAAGTTATGCTCCAGTATCTTAATCTATCATTGGTTTAAGACATCAAAGGCCTGGATACACCAAAAAAAGTAATAACAGATCCCAGATGGAATCATACTGCCTTGCCCTATGTCATGTATATCACTTTGAAAGGTTAACAAGATATTTCTCAAATGTCACCTATCAAACAACCTCTATGAAATATGACTGCAAGACAGAGGAGCATGCATTTCATGAAGTTACAATTTGTTTTACAAAAGAGAATTGTGTGTTGGTTTTTCATCACTGTTACCTAAAATTTACGTCATCCATGTTCATCTGTGTATAATTTCACTTTGGAATGTATTTTGCAGTGCAATTTTTTGAAAGATCTTGTCAAATAACAACCTAGAACAGATATTTAAGTTTTCTAGATAACCCCTAAATGCTATTTGTTTTTTTTTTGTATGACATTAACATTCATTTATTTTCAAAGCCTTTTACACTGGATTTATAGCCAAAAAACTCCAAACATTACCTCATTTGTAGATGAATGTGTGGTTTTAATGATAGACCTGTGTTTGCAGAGACAAACATACAGATGCTGACAAATTTCACATGCAGTATTCCATCGTGTTAACCATAGCCACAGGTCTGAAACCTAAAGCCTGATTACGATATCTTAAGGGCTTTGCATGCATATAAGCATTGTTTTCAGTAGTTTCACCCAAACTGGCTTAAGAGTCCAATCCTAACCCTTTCTTCTCTGCAGTCTTACAGTTAGATATAGATAATGTGTTAAACGACACATTTTTACTTAAAGCATGATCCTCTCATTGTATCTTTATGCTTCTTCTCTCTTCAGCTTTGCATTTGGTTTCAACTTTATACATTGGCTACTTCCATTTTTAAGTATATTTCTTATACAGAAGACAATTACACACCTAGGGTGCAGATCATCCATCCCTGGGCCTTGTTCTTATTTTTGTTAAGGCAAATCTCTGCCACCTCAGTACAATAGAGGAGCCATAAAAATGCTACTCACTGAGAATCAGACCAGCTTGAGCAGAGAAACTAGCAAAAATATAATGATCCTGATCTAGTGGCTTCTTCTGGTCATTGTAACTGGGAGTTTTCTCATGTTATTTTAAAATTCCTTCTCCACAGGGAATGATGAGGGAAGTTTTGTTGTTGTTGCTATTGTTGGCTTTTTTGGTTTAGTTTGGTGACATACCAAAACACCAAAAGATGGTAAAGAAGCCACTGGCTGCACATTTTTTTAAGATTTCATGTACTATTATGTTTTGGAAGTGTTTTAGGAAAAAGTTGTATGACTTGCATTCTTAACTTCACCAAAATTGGAATGATCCCTTATGTTTAAAGACCACTTCAGATCAGGCTTCTGTTACTGACATAAATCCTCACCAATTAAAATGGCAGAACATGTGAGCTGGTGTTTGCTAAACGCATTCGAATTCCACTTTGGGTCTCGACCAAGTATAAGAATTTTGTACTGAACACCATGAGGGAGAGAACGCTGGGTTTGGTGAGTTTTTGTTTCAGTGTAGTAAAGCAAGCTCTGTATATTTACGATACTAAATCTGTCATGCTTGTGTGGACATAAACACAGAAATCGAGGAAATGCCTCACTGTGGGAATTATAGCCACTTAAAATGTCTAACTCCAAACACTGGTGATCTCAGGTAGTTGATTTAAAATGAATTGAGTGCATAGACATGCATTCTCTTTCGAAAATGATGCTTCTAAATCTGTTTTCTGTGTAAATGAAAAGCTGCTTCAGCGAAAGAAATACAGTGAAGGAAATCACTCTGTGTTTTCACATTAATGAGTGAGCAGCCATGTAGCCCTAGTTGCTGGCTGAGGCTAAACCAAGACACCTGCTCTAGTCTTGTAAGAGATTTGTGATTTGCTGCAGCAAACAATCCTTTAGTCCAGACTTCTTAAATCTTGCGATGTATATATTATAGATTAGGTCTGTCATTTCAGCACATTCATTACAGCACAGTATTATCAAGAAGAAGCTGGCTTTGAATGCTGTAGAGCAAGTGATGAAATCATCAGGCTGCAAGGTCTTTGATACAATTTTTTCCTTCTGATGACAACAAACCTTTCTAGTGATGTCCCTCCTCTGATAATCATTAAAGTGTGTCTACCTCCACAAACGGTTGACTGAAAGAACTTCATGTTTATATTCTATGACACCTGAATTATTCTTAACTGAGTTTTAGAAGATGAAGTGCTTATAAAGCTGTTCTACAGTTCATTTCTGTGGACATCTACGGGTAATATCAGCATGAGCGCAAGGGATGAGTTAGCCATCACACATTATATTATCTGAAGGCAGGCACTGAATTATTATAATTAGAGAGATATGTCTTGATCTGAGTAAAGAGCTAGGAAGGCAATTCTGACTGTTATCAGGGGCAAAGCTTCATCTGATTTCAGCAGGAGGAGGATTTTAGTGTATTTACCCTGCTTGGGTCATTATTCTAGGTCTAACTTGGTTTCTTTTTTTGTATTTGGCTCAGTTTGCTGAATAGGACTTTTTAAAAGTTACTGACATTACTGATTCCCTGGGAGACTGTGAATATTAATTAATTATGAATATTTTTGATCGTATGCTAATTGTTGCAATTATTGGCTGAAATTACTTTTTCTTTCTCTGAGAAGACCCTAAATAACATCTGTCACTTTAAAATCTTTGCACACATAGAATTTTCTGTCCTTTGTACAACTACAAATTTTATACTAGTCTGCCTAGAATTACTGTAGAACATACACTGAAGTCTGGTGATTTAAGACTTGTGTTTCTGATCACCAAAAAAAGTAAGATTCTGCTTAACTCTGTACTGTTAGACCAAAGGAACTTTTGTAGGTATGTTTGGTTTTAATATATGAAGTAAAAATACAAATAATATTGTTAACATAGCCTCATCTTTTTGTTCCATGTTCAGGTTTTTTGTGTGTGAATACAATACTAAAATTTCACCCCAAAGCTTATGATTTGTCATAAACTAACAAATTCTCTACAGAGCAATAAAGTTTAACATTAAGATATGCGTTATTATTAAAAATAACTGCTGAAATATGACATGTATTTGTGCTTATTTAAATATAATTTTTTGTTGTCTGACTTTTTAACTCACTTTGTTTAACGTTTGCACCTCCTTAGAATACCTAGATATGTCCATATATACTGATTTACTCATAGTTTTCTTGTTTATACATCCAAAGTTTAAGTATATTATTTATGATTAAAAGTATTCTTCTACAGGAAAAATAAGATACAACATGTCAAATGTTGTTTTGAATTATATTTCATAGTGGTACAATAGGTTTAATAATTTCACAAATATATACAAAAAAGCACGCAATAGCTGGCATATAGACATATGATAATTTCTATTACATGTTATTTTTTTCAGGCTACAAATATTATAAATATATAGCCATAGAAAATAAAGATATATTTATGCATACATATATAGATACATACATATATGTGTATATGTATGCTTGCGTGTATTTCATTTTCTGTCAAGTAAGTGAATGGTTTCACTTATGCCAGTTTTTCTACCCACTTCAGAAGTATTTTTCAAGTAGTAAGGCTATCTCAGTTATCTGGTCATCCATATGACTATGTTTGCATTTTTCATAAACATTGATGTTGCATATCCATGAGGGCGATGCCTGGATATCTTACGGAGAATAATTTCATTACTGGCAACCCCAGTAAATCATTGATACAAGATAATTCTGATTCAGAATAAGCTATTTTTCTCCCAATGGATTTGAAATAATGAACAATTCTCTCAATCAGTGCAAACAAGTCAATTGTGAGTAGAAAAATAGCATTTGCTTGTATTTACAGGCACATTATGCTGCTGTAGAATAGAGGATCCTCCTGCACTCAGGGTCATCCCAGAGATGATTCCATTTCAGGTGAATGGGACACACAGAAAATAGCTTTGTGATAGTGTTTCCAGACAGTATCATAAAATTATAGAATGTCAAATGTCCCAAGTTGGAAGACACCTATGAGGAGTTGGACTTGATGATCACCAGTAGATTTTTGCTTATTCACCCATAGGTTTTTGCTTATAATTTCTGCCAAGACCTGACTTCTGTACACGACTTTTTTTTTTCTTTGGTATTTGCTTGTATAGGCTTAGAAGGTATACAGCATTGCATTGCAATGTACATTACATTTTAGTGTCTGAGAGGCTATACTGAAGGCAGGCATTCTGGAGAAGATAAAAATCAGTAGTTTCACAGTGAAAATACATATTTGATTGAAATGTTTTAGAGGCGAACTGCTTTTTTCTTTCCTGTTTTTCTGCTATTGCTGACATTATGTAACGGGTGTTTTTTAGGCTGTCATTATGAGAAGTTTGCAGTTTGAGGAGCTTAGAATGAATTATAAATATGAGTCAACAACATTAATACTGTTGAAAAGAAAAACTGCCATATTTGGAAAATATGCTTTTAGGATGTGAAGTAATCTTTCTACCCTACAACAAAGCAGTGACGGAAGCAGTTCTGATGTTTCTCAAATAAATTTATGTTTTTCTACAGTACACGTGCAATCCTTCTGTTCTAGTCTCTCTTTTGGCAGTCCTTATGTAATGCAAAACCTGGAAAAAAATGATTCCTGCTCCAGTTTTCCCAAACATGTTTTCATGAAAATAAACGATTATCAATTTTTCTTCTTTCAACCCCTTTATTAAAAGCTCAGCAGTTTCTCCTGATAACTACAGGGAGAAGACTGCAGACAATGTGCGAACTGCCTGCGGACTTCCATGTGGGAATGTGGACAAACATGACAGGGTCCCCAGCTTGGACAAAATAACCCTACGTCAGGACAGTCCATCACTGCCCTCTCATCTTTAGACCAGAGTTGTCATTTTGGTGGTCACTGGCAGCTACACCACGGTCACATCCTTGACACTATTTGTCAGTGCTTTCAGAACGTCCCAAGATAGCACGGAGTCTGCAGAGACCAGCTCGGCACTTCGAGGAAGAATGAGATTCAGAATGACAGCAGTCTAGAGTGTCTAGTCTAGTCTAGTCTAGAGAACAGCTCTCAAAAGTAAAGTTGGAAACAACCGGGTTTATTTAGTCTAGAAAAATATAAAAATCTATGCAAATGATTGCTCTGAAATGAAGGTAGTTAACAAGTGAGGGACTTAAATTGTAGCACAGATTTACATTGCGTCTTACGAAAAACAACTTAAGACCTTATAAATTTGCCTAGGCATCCAAAATGTCTTCCTTCCTCATAATATGTTGAATATTTATCTTTTCCTTACTAAAGAATTATTGGGGAATCAAGAGAGAATGCTGCATGAGTTGAATATCTTTGGAGTTTTAAGGGGTAATATTCAGTCAAATTTCCCTTCAATTCAGGGGACAGCCCACAAAATTTATATGTATAGATATAACTTCCTCCAATTAGTCTGATTAGCTGTGAGAGATTTCAAGTGTGAAGAGGGGGCATCACACGTTGGAAACTATATTTTATCATATTAATAGACTATGTTTTGTTGTAGACTGGACTACAGTCAGGCTGAATTGTTTTGCAGCTCTGAACTACAGATGCAGACAGCAACAAAACTCTTTTTTCGTGCAAATTAGATGTTGCTATAGACTACCAATCTCTCAAATTGCCATCACAACCTTTCTCAGCTTGGGGAAGTTTGGATACTTTGCAAGTAATTAGTACCAGTAATCCCCTGTGCAAGGTATCTGCCAAATTCACTGCATAACCACTTCTAGGTACCATCTTGTGAAAACAGTGTGTCATACTGCCTAAAAATAATTAGTTCATGTCTTTCCTTTGAATTACCCCCTAAATTCATTTAGCTTTACAATACGCATAAAAAAGAAGACAAAGATGAGGAATTGCAATCTAAAAAAAGCCAGGCAGCAAGACAAGAATCGCCATTCACACATACACATATGTTCATTATAAAATGAACTCATCTAAATGCGACAATTTACAGCTGCTCACCAAAAGCAATTCCAGCCCCCCATTAACAACCAAACAAATTTACCTTTGCAAGACTGGCAGCACTTTGCAGAAGAGCTTGAGGACTTTTAAATATTTTTAGATCTTTTAAGATACAGGAAAAAAAAATAAAACTGAAATAGCAGATAAATACAATGAAAGAAAAACTAAAGACAACCAATGGCAGTTAACAAACTCCTACACAGCTGGAGAAAAATTCTCAAATAAATACTCAAATGCTATCGGTCAGATTTTTGGCAGAGATGTGATTACACGTAGGCAGAACTGCAGTTTCCATCATCATTATGTGGCCCACAAACAGATTTTTGCATAACAAAAGAAGACCACTCCAGAGCCTAATGAATGCACTCATTAACTGTAATAGTTTTAGCTACAGATTGAAGCAGGAGGGACTTCAGAGAAAAAGAAATCAGCTCAACTGATCCCAAGATACTACTGCATTTTCAATTTAGAAAATAAGTGCAACTGTTTGCAAAGGGGAGAGTGGGGAGTCAATTTCTTTTTTTTTTATTTTTTTGTATACATGTATCTCTTAGCAGTTTGTCTAATCTAAGAAATAGTGCTTTAGAACACAGGGATCCAAAAGCTTCATTCCCCATCTCACTGTTACTGACTCAAGAAATTTCTGTGATCACAATTTGTCCAGAGGCAATAACTGGAAAGTTAATTTTAGTATAATGAGTTACCTAATGGTCTGAACTAGTGGACATGTCTCCAGCTTTCTATGCTGCATCCCACTGGTGTAAAAAGACAGAGCATCCATCATGTTGACTGTAGAGAAAATGTGTAACATGGTGAGGAGCTGTTGTAGGAACATCTCTTCTGTTTGGCAGTGCAGGTGTGCACCTACCTAGTTGTAGTGGGTTTAGCATTAGTCCTCTCCCTGCTCCCCTCTCCCACTCAGGCTTAGAAGCAGCTGAGAAAAGGACACTCTACCATCCTAGGTAAGTAAAATCAAAATCAAATGGTATCAAAAGGGAGGTATCAAAAGGAATCTTAGCTTTAAAACCAAGAAATGTGGAATCTAAGTGGAATTTGGGTTTGTCAGAAATGCTATGTGCCTTTTTCCCCCCCAAAAAAAAAAAAAAAAAAAAAAGAAAATTCCTAGAGCCATTCCAGTGATGCAGAGCAAAAAAAAAGTACATAAATTATTTCCAAATATCACATGCTTCAAAAGTTGCAGACTTTCCCTGCTTCTTTGGAAGGCTTCTCAAGAATCTGAAAACATTCATTAAAGTCAAGGTCATAAAGAAAGATCTGAAACCTATAGTTGAGATTTAAGAAATATCTTAAGCAGTATAAAAAGCTTGTAACATTTAAACTAAAACCTGCATCCATTTTGTATGTAGGCATGTCAACTTGTGCAATCACTTTGCTGTTGTTCAGATACAATGCGTTGTCATTGACCGATTGGCTTTCGGTTCCTGCGTCTGAGGTGATTTAGCCTACAAAAGCAACAGATTTTATGTGTAGGCACGGTAATACAGAATTGCTGCTATGGGTATTCAAATCTGGGTGGCCTTAAATTGCCAAACCTATGTTTACTTCAGACTGTTGGCCAAAATGTCTGAATTAAGGAACCTAAAATTTCTTTTCTGTTTTAAAAACACAAAATACTGTCTTAACTATGCAGAGAGATTTATTTATCTAAAACCCTTTCTTTCACACACAGGAAAAAAATATATATATATAAAACCTAGTATCATTTTCATTTAGGGTAATTTTGAGAAGTCTGAGAATTTAAAAAGTAACAGAAACAAGCATTTCTAGTGCAGATAAGAAAAAAAAGTTTTTTCATTTAAAATATGTTGATTTTGTAAAATGTTAGCTAGCTCTAATTAGGAGACTTTTTTTTTCACCTATTTCTTTCCTCTTGTGCATGGAGAAGTGTTTTTCTGCGTGTTTCATTTTAATGATTCCCCTCTAGAACAGGAATACTGATTCTGCTGGGTATGTGACCCACTGCACACCTCTACGTACTCCAGCTACATCATTAGAATTAGCTGTGTGTACAGTCAAACACATAATTAATCCTAAATCAATTTCTGTTGTTTGTCGATGTGTCCCATAATGACTGCAGAGGGAGAAAAATGCAATAACGAGAAAAGAAGCAAGGTAAAACATCATGAGAAGCTGGGGAAATCATGAGGGAAGGGTATTATTTCAACTTTCTTTGCATTCTTTCTCTAGTCCGTTGGGTTTTATACAATCATCATTCCTAGACATATGTCATACCACGACATAAGCTAGTACAAATACAAGGCAGAGTGGATGTCAAGAAGTCAGGTAGCCTACTGCCCTCCCTTTGCCAAGGCAGGGTCATCTATATCAGCTGGATATTTGTCTAACTTGTGGTTTGACACCTCCAAGAGTCTCGAAGCTATTCTAACTCCTTATACTCTTTACTGTGAGGAATATTTTCCTGGTATTTAAAATGATTCTTTCTACTTCCAGTTTAAGTCGTGAATGCTTACATCAACATGATAAACAAATTATGATCTTTTTTCACTGCAGCTTTTTATCTAGCTGAAGGAAGTTATCACATCTATCCCCTAGTATTGTGTTTGGTTCTTCAGTTAACTCCATCAAGCCTGCTTTCTAGATCCTCTTCCAACTTTTTGGTTGACAGTTTACCTCTGTTGCTAACCACAGGTTTTCCCTTTTGTGAAGTCTCATACTAAAAACTTCTGAATTTGTCTTTAGTAGCTTTCTCCCAATAGTGAGCTGCAGGCTGACATGTTCTTTATTCTTCTCATAATAAAGTAGTTAGAGAATAGCTTTGTGTTACTTCCAATGTCCCTTGCTTACTGCAATGTGTTTTGTGCCTTGACCTTTCAAATTTTCTCTCTGTCTAATGCTTTTCTGTCATGTTGATATTTGATAATCTGAGCTTGCTTCTTCTTTTCATATATTTCCAACTTTGAGATGATTACATGAATGTCTTACCATATTTTCTGTCTTTCCTCTGCATGGTACCTCTTAATTAAGTACTTTTAAGTTCTTCAATTCCTTAGACACTCCTTACAACAGATCTAACCATAAAATTTTGTAGGCTTAATGAAGTCTGCTATTTTTGCTCTTTACTCTTTTAAAAGTCACAAATGCTATTTTTTTTGTGTTTGTTCCCACCTTATTTGCCTTTCATCTTAACCTTCTCAAACAGTCCCCACCTACTGACCGAACACCTATAGAAAAGCCTCCTCTGTCTTGTCACTAGGTATAGCCTGTATCCAAGTAATGCAACCTAAGCTTTCCAAGAACTTGATAGACAAACTACTGTTCTTTGGAGAATTATTTGGTAGCAGCTCACAAAAAGCTTTCTCCATATCATCTTCCAGATTTGACAGCATTAATCAACACTTATCACATGAAGGACCAAATACTTATCACCTGTAAGCATGATCAGTAGTCAATAGACCTAATTCCTTCCATATACATCTCTGAACACATAAAAGAGACCTTGATGATTGATGCAACACCTCCTTCCCCCTCCATTTCCCTGCTTTTCCTGAACCCATTTAATCTTCTTTTGTCTACTTATTTATGTGTGCTTAATGATCTCTTCTGAGCAACTGTTGTCTCACACATATCTTACCATGAAATTAAAGTTTTCCACATTCTCTTACCTAATTTAAGTTGACAATAGTTCTCTTCCTTTGTCCTGTTTACAGTGATGTCCAACTCTAATCATTTGCTAGTCCTGTAGCAGGTGTCAATCAGCTCTGCAAATCTTTGTTATCCCTGACAAGTAGATTGACATCAGTAGCATTCTCCATGCTGTTGATTGTCATGCTACTTACCAAGTAGATGTGGAGTACTCTCAGGGAAATGTCTGTCTTGTATTTTTGAAGATATTTTGTGGAATTAAATGCTTAAGTCATTGTTGACAGGGATTGACTAACTTTACCTTTCTGTAAATGTTTTTCAGGAGGGCTAGCAATTTCTTGACTGCACTGCATGAGCCCAAAGCAGCCATCACCATCATGCATATTGAATGATCTTTATATTCATTAAGTGTCTTTTTGATGACCTCTTCATAATGCTTCAAGCATGAGCTTGCTCCTGTGCTGCTCCTCACCTGAATGTTCTCTTAACTCCATGATGATTCTTCCCAGAAGAAACAAAAAGACCTCATTCAAACAGGTGGAGATTTCTTTAAAAGAGATGCAATCCTGCATCTCATCTTTCTTGGAGATCAACACTTTCTTGTCAAAGATTGCTCTTCCTTCCTCCCACAATCCCTGCATATAATAGGCAATGTGGACTGAAACTGGCACATCAGTGCCACCCATCTGGAGAAGCTCTTATTGGTGCTTGCTATTTCATATGAAAGATAGGAAAGGTGGGAAAGGACAAAACATAGAAAATCCAGGAATCCATATTCATGTTTCTCACATTTTAAGGTTGCAAATATAATCCTAAAAAGTCTGCAGCTCTATCTATATGTTTACATACAGTGTAACAGTACATACTGGTCCTACAGGGACAGTCCTATTTGTTCAGGTATGCTGAGTTACAGAATTCTGAAGACTCATTCCCTACTACTACCATTAGTATCCAGGGTTGTGGGAGAGGAAGGAGCAGAGTACTCACTATCTGTGATCAGAGTTGTGCAACACAATAATTTAAAGAGGGTCTCTTTTGACTCCACTTTTCTGTTGAGATTTTTAAAAGTAATTGTATGTACAGTTGTGATCTACACAATTGAATTAGGTTAGTGTATTTATAGTCATTCATTAATTGTTGTCTTTATTCATTAGAAATGTTATAAATGTTGTGGCTCTGTCGTGTCATTTTTTGAAGCCTTTCTGTTAAACTGTTGTGATTTACTGTGAGTAAACTAAACACACCTTCAAGAAAGCAGCAGAACTCTTCCCCTTTGTTTGCTGAAGGATATTTTTTCAACTAAAATGTCCATCACCCTGGCATATCCTACAAAAAGTGGTATCTGGGACAATGTACACATGTGCATAATATCTAATAACAGATAGAGAACATTATGATAATGGCCCTCTTATTTCAAGTTCATCTCTTGTTAGTGCTGCAACCATAAAACCCATGTATCCATTCGGCCCTTTTTCCTTCCTCCTGTCATTCCTTATTTTCTTTGATGTGCAAGAATTTTCTGAAATGTCTTTTTTTTTTATTTTAAAGAAATGTCATTAACAATTATATATTTTGTTTGATACTGTATGAACATTATCCTATATCATATAGCCAGCCTGTGACAGCCAAGAATATTAACACAAAAGAACTGGATGTGGATAAAAAACATCACGATCCTGAAAGACAGTTCTCCAATGTGTTGAATTTGAGTGTAATATTGAAGGCAGCCAGAACTGCACGTCATAGTCCTCTTACCTTGGCTTGCTTATGAATGAGATATATGCTTTGCTGCATATAACAGATAGATATCTCAACAAGGGGCTTTTACTTTTGATGCTGCAGCTGTGCAACTACTGCTTTCTTTCACAGCAAGGTTTCTCCATGTGCAACTCTGTCTTTATATAAGTCTTTGTGGGATCACTCTAAGGACATTTTTCCATTTGTTAAAAAGCAACACCACCTATTTCTAGTAATCAAAATCACGCAATCACTTATCAGAATAACATTGGAAAGCACAGTGTCCACACAAGGGAGAAAAAATGAACTTGTGTAGTGATCTGTTAAGGATATCCATGTCCCATTTAATCTGTTTGAGCTCTTTCATAACTGTTGCTGAAATACTGTTCACTTGGATTTCTTTTACTACCTGTGAGGAAGCTGTTCTTAACCACTTGTTCACTGAAATATCCTGTACACTCTACTGCTAACATGAAGAACCATCTCTTTCACCGTCACTCAGTCCTGTGTTGCATTTGTGGTAGCCTATGCACCTCACCACTTCTGTGGATGAGAGTGGAGACCATTCTGAACTTCTGTTGGAGCTGTTTGTTACACCCAATTTCTTGTACCAAAGCACCTTTTGTCAGTTGAACCAGTAGATTCTAACAATGGGCAATACCATTTGGAAGCTTTCATAATGCAACAACCAATGGAGAACAAAGATACTGCCAGCTACTGCAGTAAAATTAAGACAAGAAAGAAAGTCTAAGGAGGGACAGGGAAGACTACAAAATTAAGCAGTTATCTCCCTGTCTGTCCACTTCTCCCTCACCTTCCCACCCCTTACTCAGTTCAGAGGATGACAGAGGTCTAGTATCCCAAATACATTATATCAGCTTGTCATTGACTACCCATAAGTATCGTTACTCTACTGTGGGTGCATAATTCAAATATCACACACCAGTGAAGCTTTTTTGTATCTAGCAAAACTTTTTTGCTACTCCACTTTCACTGGCCTTTGAATTTTAGTTTAACATTTGCTTTGCCACCTTGTCTATCCAAGGCTTTTTTATCTCTATATTGTTGTCTCTATAATACACACTTTGAGTACATCTTTTACATAACACTCCTAAAAACCTTTTGCCCAAGAAGCTAAGCTGAAATACTTATCTGAATTAAAAGAAGCTCTTTCGAATTAAGAAGGCCTTCTGTGAAAAAGTTGAGAAGAAGGGTTATGTAATATGAAGTGGTTATTTCTATCTTTTAAAATGACTTAAAGTTTTAAAATCACATCTCTGTTGCAAGCCTTCTTAAAGGGGATAGCTATTTATAAACTAATACTATACATTTTACAGCAGTCTGCTTGATTAGATCTACAAAACTGTTCCTCTGAAAAATTATGAAGAAATTAATTACAAGAAAACAGTTTCTTTCTAAGTTGTTTATGAGAGAATCAATAAAGCTGGGATACTGACAGCACAACTGCAATTCTGTTAAATTCTATTCAGTTTAAAAAACAAAAACAACAACAACAACAAACCAACAAAACACACTACAGCAAATCTATCACAGCCTGCATTCATAAAACCTTTTATATTTTATGAGGATGGATAAAACTGCTTTAAAACTTGCCAAAGATTAAGACAAATCTTGCAAATAAAAGGTTAAATCAATCATAAATTTAAAAAAAACCCTTATGCAGCTTTAATCACAAAACAAGCCATAAATGCTTCTAACTCTTCGGCCAGTACATGGTAGTGGTGGAAGGTGGGGAGTGTTTACCTGTACTGATCCTCCTGAGTGCGGTTGGGAGCATTAACACCCGTGTTCATCCCTAATTGGATCTAAGCTTGAAGGTAAATTTTCCAAGTGCTGTATTTAAGCTGAACATTAATGCTTATCTTTCTCCTTCCATTAATGTATATTTTTAATCTTTTGTGCTGAGTAAATCAATGCATTTGAAATCCAAAGCATGTTTAATGGTCCCTTCATTTTCACCCCAGACACTGAATATTATTTTTGCCACTGGCAAAGCTTGTATTTATTGACATTGCAGCTGTGCTAAGATGTAGTCAAGGCTTCAAGGAAAACAATGTCTTGTGCAGAAGGAATTACTGTCTGAGGTCTTGACTTCTGCACTGTGTGAGGACAGCTGAGTCCCCCTGTAGAGAACAGGGAATCTGCTGCATTTAAAGCAGACATAAGATGATCAAAAAAGAGCAACAGAACCACACAGATAAAGGTCACATGTATCCGCTACACTATGACTGACTTAAAATTGTTAGGGCTAGCTTTAAACAACTCATGAAGTTTTAAAAGAAGACAAATTAAGCTTATTTTTCCTCCTTCAGTTATTCGACCTCTAGGATTTAAAGGTTCTCTCTACAGTCATTAACATCAGTGCTTTTTTAGAGGACGAGAAAAACCAATCTGAAATTCCTATACAGTTCTGTAACCTGGGGCTTTTGAAAAACTGAAGTATAATGTTTATAATACAACAGTCTGCAATGCTCTAATGAGATATATACATTTCTAGTGGAGTGGAGTGAAACTTTATAAATGCCAGTATTTCCAAAAAAATCCATTATGAAACTGGGGAGAGGGGAATTACCTCTAGAGGTTTGTGAAATTTTGTTTGATTTGGGTTTTCAGTCACTTTTGGATACTTGTGGTCAGATTGTTGCAAGCAGAAAGGTTAACAGAAGGGGGTTAAAATTCTGCATGTGGTGCAGTGTCACACAAGATTGTAATACTCCGGCCATCAGCAACCAAGAAACAGAAGCTACACATGGATCTATATGATGCTTCACCCAGCTTCATTAGTGTCGAGGGTTAAGATTGCGGGGTGACAATAAAACCCTGGCAGATGTATTGTTAACCCCCTCTCCCCCCCCCCCCCCCCCCCCCCACTTCCCCCTCCCTCTTCCCCCTTTCCACTAAGGAGAGGCGATTGGGAGGAAAAGAAGGACAGAGTGAAGAGAGTTGGAAAAAATTAAAGATGTTTTACTAATGCTACTAATAAGAATAGAGAAAATAATATAAAATATACAAAACCAATCTTGAAAGTCCCAGCAACTGCAGAGCCGGCACCTGAAGTCCTGGATTAGACTCTGCAGCCAATCGGAGCTGGATTCAGTCTCTCACTAGGCCTCAGTTTGCAGGGACGACTAGCAAGGTCCTCTCCTAATGTCAGCCATAAGCAGAAGGAAAAAGGGCAAAGGGACAAGATCCTCGTGATCTCCCACTTTATATGAAGTATTCACGTGAATGGGATGTTATACACAGTTGGTCAGTTTCTTGGTCACTTTTTTCTCATCGCCCCTCTCGCGAGATGTCCATCCGTGCTTATCAATAAGTTTGCATTCCATTGCTAGGTTTACCAAAACATGTGTCTGGTTCTCCAGGAAAATGCAGTTAATATGAAGGCTTTAGCTGACAGGCAAAATTCACTAAAAGAGAAACTTGTTTTTAGCAAAACCAGGACAATTAGCCATGTCTGTAGAGAGAATCTATTGCTTCAGATGTAACGCATCTGAGCTCCGAGCTGGTATATCTGCTTGAACAGTGTCAGTCCATTCAAAATTTGCTTCTGTCTCTTTGTCCATTGTATAGTCTAGGCATGGTGTGCAACACAGCCTTGCCCTTCACACTGTAAGAGGTCCTGTCATCAATGTCACCTCCTTTCAGGTAAGAGTAGTATCACCCAGGTGTCAGTAAAACACTGAATCCAGGATTTTCTCCCTAAAGCACAGTGAGGCTTAATGTGATGCAGAGATGTGCTTATACAATGCAGATTTTAGGATCTGTGATTTTTAATATTGTTTCAATTACCTGAAGTGGAGGATGAAGAATATATCATCTAAGCAGAAGGTGCCAGTGACAAGCAAAAAAAAAGGAAAAGGAAAATACTTAGTTCTTCTGCTATAAGTATTACGGATGTTTTACTAAACTCCACTCAGAATCACAGGTGTGAGCATGTGCACTTAGGCTTCAAATTTTACTATTAAGGAAGTTCTTTTCTTATTCTGTTGAATGGTTAATGTTGTCTCCATTTCATTTATCCTTACAGTGATGGCTGGGCAGACAGGTATGACGTGACAGACGGGTACCAGCGTGAAGCTGTCGGTGGAATAACAATCAAGCTCCAGTCTCCTGACGTTAAATGGTTTGATGATTACTACCTACAGCTTCGCCCAGAAACCAATCACCGAAATCCATGGTTTCAGGAATTTTGGCAGCACAGGTTCCAATGTCGGTTGGAAGGCTTTCCTCAAGAGAATCCAAAATATAACAAGACTTGCACAAGTAAGTGAATTTATTACTTCTGCTGTATAAACCAGTGTGACTGAATGTCTGGTGTAAACACCTCATGTTGGACTGACGCAGCCTGGTCTGGTGGAGTAATGAGTAGGATTGGAAGGAAAGAGGCTGGAATTGCAATCCTTGCTCTTTCCAAAATGACGACAACCACAATTTTAAAAGTATTCACATCTCTAAAGAAACAAACAGTGCCTCAGTACCTAATTCCTCTCTATATTTGAAAAACTTGATTCTACTCTACCTCCACAGGCAACTAAACACTTCAAAAAATGTTGTAAGGCAAAAATTCAATGCTTCTTTTCTGAAACAGTGAAAATGATATTGCTCTAGCTCACAGGAGCAATGAGAGAGTTAATATGCTAAAAGTCATCTGAAGTCCATATGTTAATGGTGATTATTTGTGTACTTAAGATAGAAGACTGACTGGTTTGAAAGATTTCATTAGGTTTTCTTTCAACCATGAGTCATTTCAGAAAATGCCATTTTGAGCTGATCTTTTTCATTAAATTGTACTGATTTTAGCAAAGCTGCCACAACATTTTGTCAGTTTAGTAAAACAGTGGCAAAACCCTTTTTCCCAGAAAGATTTGGTACAGTTTTCTCTCTCTTTTTTTTTTTTTTTTAATTATTATTATTAATTTTTATTGCTTCTGTTAATTACTCTTTATTATATGAGATATCAAGAAGTACTAAGACTGTGGACGTCCTGCTGGGGCTGGGGCATAAGGTGGTGCTGTGCTGAGCATTAGCCCAACCACAGCTCTAAGCCCAAAGGGACCTTCCCTCCCTAAAATGTCAAAATCTTTTACACACACATGAGACTTAAAAATGGCTTTAAGGATACAAGTCTTAGATTTACACAACACAAAACCCAACCTAAGTCCCACTTAATGTTTCTGAATCTTTCTTTTGATTTGGACAAGGTCATAGAGGAAGTTTGTGGCTGAGATAGAAATGGAATCTAGGAATCCCAAAATCTCAGTGCACATCTTTAATATTCAACTGATTTATCTCCATTATTTTTCTTCTTCTATCCTTCCAACACAGGTTTTATTTGAGCTAATGACAGGTACAGCATATGGAACAGTAAACTTCATTGATTTTCCCACAATAATGTAGTTCTCTTTCCTGAGATGTCAATACAGTGGGAACAGCAGGATACAGGCTAATAAAGACTTGGTTTCTACCAATGTGCTGTATTAGCAATGACATTTCAATTTGACTTTTCTGGGTTTCTTTTTTTACTTACTTTTTACCAACACTGGGGGAATCTAGTTTCTGTTTTATATGAAACATTGGGAACTGCGAAATATAGGTGCCTATAGTCTTTTATAGCGCCCAAAATACAATTCACCAGTACAACAAAAAATATCTCGGGGCGTGCAGGGAGATGCTATGATAGATGTGATGTCACCCAGTCATGGATATGAGACAACTTAATCATAAAGCTTTACTAGCTTGGTTTGAATAGCACATATCACTGGAAGGTTTCCAACAAAGAGATCCTGAATGAGCTACATCTCAAATAAGTTCCTAAAACTCAGGAATGTCAAATACACAAAGAAATGTGCAAGGATCACAATCTGCTGATTTTCAAACCATGAACAGAGAGAAGGATTACTTTCCCAAACAGGTTGTTCTAATTACTTTTCCTTCATCATTATTGTTATATTCAGTGCTGGGCCATGATGGCCATAGTAAAAGAACAAAAACCAGATTATGATGGCTTTAATTCTTTCTCATTGCCATAGAGTGGAAAACGTTGCTTCAGTTGTGGAGTTGCCCAGATTAACAACAATACACACAACAATTAATTAAAACTGCCCAGTTAATCAGGTTTTTGACACAGTAAGTTGTTAGCCATCATTTTACTCAGTTTTACAGTCTTGATTTTGATTTAGACCATCTGTCAAAATTAATGTAAAGGAAACTGAAAGGTTGGCCAAAAAGACTACAAGCAGATTTATTTAATGGCATTTTTGTGTGTCATTATTGAAAAGACACACTGTTTTTCTCATAATAGCCCCAAAACTAGGCAAGGGTGTATGATAAAGTGAAGAAATATTAAACTTGGACAACTTTGTGGATTTACCATCTGGAAAGACATAAATTTATTCTCTGAGAATTAAAAGACTGAGAGATTTTGATGCTGGGAGTTTAACTTTAAAATTAAAACTAATTTTTGAGACTGTAATGGTAGTTTTTGCCTCTACCTCATTTCCTGTCTTCCATATGACTTTGAAAATTGTGTCTTTCTATTGATTCTTACATTTATATTTGGTTTCTTAACTTCAAGAACTCAAAGTTTTGAGTCTTAGATTCCCTCAGTTGTAAAGATAATACTTGCCCTTCATGGTCAGAACCATTTCATAGACTGCCTTGACAATTTCTGCACAATGATGAATATAATAGTGCTGCTTCAGATTTATCCTGATAAGGAAACAGGACAGTGCCCTTTAGTTAATCTAATTGAATGCATTGTCTTCCCCAGCAGCTGCATAAAAAGGGGGAAAAAAAAAAAAAAAGCACTAAGGGTGTTTCTCAGTGTTCCAATTAAAGAGATTGAGTTTATTGAGAAACGCTGGAGTGAAATAAAAATCTGTTTTTGCACCAAAAGGCAAGCCATTCTTTACTTCTTGGGATAATGATAAAAAGATAAACATAAAGCTGATTAGTGTTGATAGATGCGGTCATTATTAAATGAAGGTATCTATACAGAGAGCAATAACCAGCGGAAAAAATTGATTATTCTCCGCAACCTGGTTGTACTATCATGAAAAAATAAACAATGGTTAACAGTATGAACAGCTTATTTAAACAGCAAGAAAATAAGCACAAGGAGATAGGGCTGAAATCTGAATATATAATTGACTTCACCGGTGCCACAAGTATGAATTTAGTTGTTTAAACCGTTGTGTTTGCTTTGCTGATCCCTGCCTAGTAAAATGGTAGTCTACATTTACTTTTGTGACAGAAAATACATTAAGTCATAAAGAAATGAAGAGAGCTCCAGTGACTTGCAGGTTTTTTACTTTCATTTTTTAATATCAGTTATCCATAGGCCGTGCCAAGCACGTATTATCATGAAATGAAGACATGACTTAATAAGATATGCACAATAAAACTGTGGAATAAAGAGAATGTGAAAAGCAATCAAAAATATTTTTTCTTCATTCATTTCTAAGTACTAAAAGGTCTCCATCCCTTCCCATAGACTTAGTTCACACTCAGATGAACATTTTAGCATCAAGCCCACTTTTCGTTTGCAGATTTGAACATACTTACTTAATCTAAATGGGTGTCACTGCTGTTGCTAAATTCATTGATTTTTCTGCCCAGCTGGAGCAACACAGAAAGTAAGAAGTTTGCAGACTTATCTGACTTGATTTTCAATTTAATCAGTTCCATGCCACAGGAGAGCCGCTACAAACCACCTCTGAACACCAAGAGTCAGAACAAAGAATTTTAAACACATCTTTAAAAAGACATGTAATGGCCTTCAAACACTAGGGATTTTACAAAAATTGGATTTGGTTTCCCCTCTGGCACCAGTGAGATATTTTTTTTATTATCTAAGGACACAATTCAGCAAAGTTTGTAACTATGTGTACAAGTTGATTCAAATTAGTAACTCCACTCAATGACAATCTTCAGGTCGTAAAAGGCTAATCCAGTCCTTCGGTATTGTTTGCCTTGGGACCTTTGAAGACCAAGTGTGTATGTACTTGCTGTTTTACAGACAAGTGTCACCACCAGAACTCAAATTCCTGGTCCTTTTTCCTCTTAGTGAGGCTGTTTTACAAATGTGTTTTTAAGACAGAGCAGAAGCAAAACCCAATGCAAGTGAAACATGTTGTGAAACTCTGGCCTAACCAACATTAGTGGAAAAGTCAAGTCTTCAAGGTCATTGGGGCACAACCAGAATAATTACAATTACCGGTCTGTTAAATGAATTCTTTTGCCCCTGCTGCTAAATTATATTACTTTTGCCATGTTGTGTAAAAGCCAGAGACATGGATGAAACCGTATTTTTGAGGTGCTACTTAAACACAGAGCAAAACCAGCATACACATTGCAAGTATCTGTGATCTAAGTGTAAGACAAGGAAGAGCAAATAAATAGAGAATCATAGAATCATAGAATGGTTTGGGTTGGAGGGGACCTTAATGATAATTTGGTTCTAATCCCCCTGCCATGGGCAGAGACAACTTCCGCTAGACCAGGTTGCTCAAATTCCTGTCCATCCTGGCCTTGAACACTTCAAGGGATGGGGCATCCACAGCCTCTCTGGGCAGCCTATTCCAGTGCCTCACCACCCTCATGGGGAAGACTTTGTTATATGTAATATAAATCTACCCTCTTCCAGTTTAAAGATATCACCACTCATCCTGTCACTACATGCCTTTGTAAAAAGTCCTTCCCCAGCTTTCTTGTAGGTCCCCTTTTGGTACTGGAAGGCTGCTCTAAGGACTCCCCAGAGCCTTCTCTTCTCCAGGTTGAACATCATCAGCTCTCTCAGCTTTTCCTCATAGGAGAGGTGCTCCAGCCCCCTGATAATCTTTGTGGTTCTCCTCTGGACTTGTTCCAAAGGGTCCATGTCCTTCTTCTGTTGGGGACTCCAGAAATGGATGCAGAGCTGCAGGTGGCGTCTCACTGAGGCTGATGCTGATGAAGCAGTTCAACATCTTAGTTTGACTGGCAGAGGTTAGGGACTTCAGAGAAAAGTGGTAGTTTCTTGAAAAGGAAAAACAGAAAAAAGAATCTAAAGGAAGGTGAAGGGGGAATTGTGCGGGTATTTACGGCAGGGTCCAGACATTAAATACCATGTTTCAAAGCAGGAAGGTAGAAAACAGAAAAGGAAATGATGGAGGCTGGGTAATCACAGACAATGTTCAACCACAGACAGAACATAGAGGGCACTGAAAGCGAGGAAATAAACTTATGTCTGACATATTTGGGAGAAACAAGCCAGTGGCAGGGTTTATAGGAAAAAATAACATACTTAAGGTTATGAACAGGGTAAATGAGATTTGCAGCAGCATTCTGGATGGGTCTTAGCAGGATGCAGAAATCCAAATCTTCCATTCATGATTTAACCATGTGGCTTCTCTGAGATAAAACCACTTTTCCAAAGGTACAAAAGTGAACTTAGAAGAAGGATGACTAATATATCTCCAAGCAATTAAGAATAGGATTAAGAGTGAAAGAGTTTATTTACAGAAAGGGAGGTAAAGGAGATTAGGGATAAAATTGAGAAAAGTTTTATGGCTAATGGTACAGAAGGGCACATAAAATGTAAATGTAAAACCTTGACACCTTCCACTGTGTGGGGCTTTGAGCAACCTGATCTAGCAGAATGTGATCCTGCCCATGGCAGGAGGTTGTAACTAGACGATCTCCAAAGTCCCTTCCAACCCAAACTGTTCTATGTTTTTATGGTTTCAAGTATCGAACTGGGCGACAGACAAGTTGTATTCAGGAGAATTAAAATGCCTTTTAATTTACTGTTTAAAAAATAGAAAATAATTTTAACTTGATTTGTTTTGTTTTCATTTGCAATCTAAAACCAAAAGTGTAGGAATGCTGAGTTTCTATACTTGATCAATATAATATCAATACACTTGAAATACTATGTCTTATAATTGGACACTGGCAAGCTGAGTGATGGTCCAGCTCTCATTTTTATGGGCCACATTTCAGATCTGGAGCTCAAAACCAGTTTATCACTACTCTTACAGTGATGCTGGGTCAGGTCCAGAAATTTCCCAAGGCAGATCAGCTGTAAGACAAAGATCTAGATCTGAATTTTTTAGGAGCCATATAATCTGGGCCAGGAGCCTACACAGACTCATCACTATTTTTTTGACACAGAGGAAGAAGCAGTGTGACACTAAGAACTGCTATATGCTCTGTTACATCTACTTGAAAGACTTTTTGATATACATTGATCCTGATTTTAATACACCTGTAACTCAACCCTTGAATAACTTCATTCTCAGTGCTGTTACGGAATTCAAATTCCTCCAAAATTTGACTACAAAGCTATGTCTCTTTCACTTTATGCTACCTGCCTTCCTCCTTCTATATATTAGGTATATTTGAGTATATACCGTGCTACTGTGGTTTTGTTCTTTATATTATAATTCCTTGTTCTTTTTATCATAATTCCTTTTCTCACTGCATTTCTGAACCTTGAAAACTATGTGGAAGATTAATACCATTTTACAGGTATACCATGTCCCTTCAGGCTTAATAACAAAAGCAAATTATCACTAAATGTATTCAGATTATATACAGTTCTTATTAGATTAATGAATTGGAGTAGCTCCTGTCATTCTTTTTTCTCAGCAGTTCAGCTTCCTACATAGACTCAGATACTTCATATATGTGTGCTTGCAAGTACAGAAAGATATATGCCAGTATTTAATGTGCTTTTGCATCTGTAGTGGTTTTGTTTCATTGCAATTTATGACCAAAGAAATTGAATTCTGTCAAAGGTGAAAGGATAATAATGTTGTTAAGAGAATGGTGTGAAGAAATCATCCATTGACTTACCTTCTGCTAGGACTTACAGTCACTAAAACTCTTTTCACTGATTTTACTGAACTTGACAACTGAAGCCAGACCACCACCAATACATAGGCTCCCAAGGATGCAAGTCAACATCTAGTCAGATTTGTAAAAGCTCTAAATGTGCCTTGCTTATGTAGGCTTAAATAGACATAAAACACCAAAGTCAACTACATACTTGAAAAAAAATGTTGAATGTCTTTGCATTTTGGGACACTGAATTTGGTCCCTCAGTCATTCTCAAATTTAACATTTTATTGATAATCACCACATGAAGTGTAATGGTGCTATTATTGGCTTTCAGGTGCAAAAAGTGAAAGTTAGAATTGGTGAAAAACATTTAGCAAGTGGATTGTACTGGAAGATATTTCCTTCTCAAATTCGAAGCGTTCCATAGCAGCATGTTGATTCAATGACACACACTTTGAAAGAAAAGCATTGAAATGAGTAATTTTTTTGTTTTCTCATTTCAATAACAGTGAAGTGTTTTGTTTCAAGCTTATAATTTGCTTTAACATTGTTTCAGTGTTATGCCAGGTTTTTGCCACAGCATCAAAATGACATTTTCAAGTGTTGCCCAATCTCTTTTTTTTTCCTTTTGAATTTCCTTTTCAGAAAAGATAAAATCCAATCTTGAGTTTATATATTCATTTTGAATGGAAAAGGACATTTGAAGTACATGAAATTTCCCATAGAGCAGAAATCATTTTTGTCAGTCCAAGAGCCTGTAAGAAACTAAAATTAGGGAAAATAATAATAAATAAACAATTACATTTAATTTTTAAACGAAAAAAATAGATGCAGAACCTTACAAATAGCATTGGTTTAACAGAAAGCTCTGATGGCAGATTTTGTAATAAGTAATAAGTATAATAAAAATAAGTAATTTCTGTGTCTTTAAACAATGTTAACTTAATTAGGTATGAACACTATGCGTTAACTTGATTCACATATACCAACTTTCCTCCATTTTATAAGATTCCACTCATTGCTTCACTGAAGAGACATGCATGTTTCTGGGAGGACTGACTTGGTGATGTACCATGCAGAACATGCAGGTCCAAGGGATGTTACGGATGTGTTCCCAAGGAGCACAATTTTGACAGCATGGACCCAGGACAGACCTAAGAAGTCCTACACCATATTCTGGAGCAGACAGGCACTACCATGTCTTTGTGGCAAAGATTAGCTGATTAGCCTGTTGTCCTGATTTTTTATTAACTAAGGCAAAGACAAAAAAAAAAAAAAAAAAAAAAAAAAAAAGAAGAAAAAAAAAAGAAAAAATCCCACGTTTGCTGGTCTGCTTGAACTTCAAGTGCTGTGAACATGGGATGTATTTGCTAGCAAAACCAGAACTCACTTCCGTTAGCCCCTTGTCTCTCAAAACAAAAACAAAGCAAAAAAAACAAACCAAACCAAACCAAAATAACCTAAGAAGAATTCATTAAATCTTCAATGACAAATACATGGAAACTGTATAGAAACTAATTTGTGAGTTAGTCATGAGGAAACATGAGATAGTTGGAGACTGTAAGTTGTATTTCTGGTTTCCTCTGTGATGTCCCCTAGGATTTGGTCTTAAAAAACCTTTTGATCACTGAGAAAATTTAAAATTAAAACAAAATTAAACACTACCAATTTCCCTTTACTTCAGTGCTAAAACCATTGCATAGTAAACTGCCGTGCACTTTGAAAAAAAATGTTTTCCCATATTCTGTTTCATATTTTTTCTCTTGTTTCTCCTTAAGAATGCAATAAGAGGGGTGCTGTCTGGAATGTAAAGTATTTTCACTCCTCTTTTTATCCTTTCTCCATTCTTTAAAATTAAAAGTATTCTCAGCTTTGGAAAAGTTAGAAAGCAGAGAAAGGATATTGAACCATGGTAATTTTGCACTCCTTAACATCCCTGTTTGATGCGGCTTTGTAACGTTACCAGCTGGTAAAGTGAAAAAATTGTATTTCGTATTCTTTGAGGATAAAAAGTAAGGAAGGGAAAGGATAAAAAAAAAAAAAAAAGTAATATTTCAGAATTTCCTTCAAGTTAGAGGGGTTTTTTTGTTTTTTCCGTGTTTAGGGGACAAGAGGGCCAGTTTGAGGAGGGCTATTTAGTCAGCTCCTGCCAGTCCTGCTACCAGCCGTCTCCAGCTGGTGGAGCCATCGCTGGGTGGCCTGAGCTCGGGGATATGGGGGAAATGCTGGAGTGATGCTGGGGCATGAGGAAAACTCCGCATTGCCCCTGCCGAGAACCAGCTCACCTGGCACTGGGACTGTGAGGGCCCTGAAGTCCTTTCTTGGCTCAGTGCCCATAAGTACACTAATTGTTTTTTAAATAGATCCAAGGAATGAAGTGTTGCCAGCTGGAATCACATTTTTGGTGAAAGAACATGTTTCTCTTCCATCATCTACATATTTGTGTTTTGGAGAAGTGACAACAGAAAAGACCAAATTTGGAACAGGAGTTTAGGGCTGTGCAGTCTCTGCATGGTTAATCTTTCTTGGCTCCTTTCAGAACCACCCCTGCCCAGCTCCCCATAGAAAGAAGAAAAGGTTTCTCCCCATGGAGGGAGACCTTATTGCAGCCTTTCAGTACTTAAAAGGGTCCTAAAGAAAGATGGGGACAGACTTTTTAGCAGAGCCTGTTATGATAGGACAAGGGGTAATGATTTAAACCTGAAGGAGGAGAGATTCAGGTGAGACAGAGGAAGAAATTTTTTACACTGAGGGTGGTGAGACCCTGTCCCAGGTTGTCCAGAGAGGTGGTGGATGCCCCATCCCTGGAGACATCCCAGGCCAGGCTGGACGGGGCTCTGAGCAACCTGATCTGGGAGAAGATGTCCCTGCTCATGGCAGGGGTGGGACTGGATGAGCTTTGAAGGTCCCTTCCAATGCAAACTGTTCTGTGATTCTATGAAACTCCCAGGTTCACGTCACAGGCCTCAGTGCATATTCCATAGCTGTGATGTAGACATCCCTGAAATTGCCTTCACATGGCTCCAAGCCTTGTTTCATGAAGTGCAGCTGAGCTGGACTGCGATCGCCCTGCATAGCCCATGTTTATCTACTGCTGCAATATTGCTGGAGTGTCCCAAACTAGGTCACTCCCAGCACTGTGGCCAGAAAGGGTGCATGTTATGATGATCTCAGTTTATAACATGCTTAGACTGTTTCTTGCCTTTGGTATAGTCACAGTCTTATAATAAACCTGGGAACATAAAGATAAATCCACACAAACAGTATATATATTTAAGTAGGAAAAAGCATGGATGTTAACCACCTACTCCAGTGGCAGCAAATTCCTAAGCTGATATTTAGTGCATTTAACCATATTGCAAAGGCTCACCTAAATCCTGTATGTATAGATTCCTAAATGTTCTGTAGAATAAATATTTGCATACTTATCTTTCCCATGAAATACAGGGTAATTTTACTTTCATTTCAGAGATAGCATGATAGCGTCTAAATAATCCAGCAAATAACCAGCCCCTTGTATTAGGCAGAGGACAAACAGGAAGATAATGTGAAGTAGTCCTCTTCCTGAGTGATATTTAGTCTAAAGAAAGATGGCAGATAAAAAGTAGTAGAAAGGAACTATTATTAGATGGGAAACTGAAAGACGGAGGGGTAATCTGATTTGCCAAAAGGATAGGATTTGTCTCTACAGTATTTTGTAGACAGAAATGGCTATATGACTTCGAAACTGGAATTGCCTTGTGATCTCAGAGCTTGGAAAATAATAGGTTAAGCCCTTATTTACTTACCAAAATTACTTGAACAAGAAAGATAAGGGA
The DNA here is from genome assembly GCF_036013475.1 of Columba livia. Classification (NCBI taxonomy): domain Eukaryota; kingdom Metazoa; phylum Chordata; class Aves; order Columbiformes; family Columbidae; genus Columba; species Columba livia. The sequence goes on along the minus strand of NC_088602.1, from coordinate 10,202,750 downwards.
ATAAACAGGACAGAACTGAGATATCTGTGCACATCCACTAAGCACTGAGATTCCCTGCTTTCTCAAAGAATTCAACAATGTTTGATCACTTATGATTGCAAGTACTGTCTCATTTTCCTCCTTAGGTATGATTAGATTCACCCTGCATTCTCCCATTGCCTTGTCCTTCTTAATTGCAGGAGGCAGAATTTTTTATATCTGCAGCAATTATCATGATGCAGTGTTAATATTTATTGGTCCTGAGGTACTGCAGTACAGAATACTTTCTATAATAATTTGGAAATAACCACCAAATTCAGCACAGATTAATAAACAGGTTGATATTTTTCCAAACAATGTTTGTGGGAATATGAGCTACGTCCTGAAAAAATTGCTCAGTCCTGCCACAGAAAAGGTACTTAAGCCTGTCAAAATTGCAACAAGAATCGACTGGAGACATATGAAATGCAGATTTATACCTGGCCCAGGCACATTGTCACCTCTGTATCTCCAACTCCTGATGACTGCAGCATCCTGGGAGTGATGCTAAATCTGACTGCAAACTCTGTGAGACACAAAAGATTCACAGCTCAGTGGAAGTTTACTCTAAACTGGCTGCAGTCTGCTCCTGAGGCTTGAACACCCATTTGCAGTTATGATGCATTAGGTGCCTTCCCAGGGCATTTGATCTGTTTTAGTGTCTCTTATTAATAAAACAAATTTGATATGTTGCCCTAAAACTGTGACACCAAGTCCAAACCAAAGCACAGTGAGAAGGAATGATTTGGAGATTGGCTTTGAAAGCCCACACCTAAACCGAACTAAAACTTTCATGTGAATATGTCCTGCTTATCCAACATGCCAACATTAAATGGCATCACGCTGGCTTTTCCCAGCCCACAGGAAAGCAAGACATTCTTATTTCCTTCTTTGCAAATTTTTCTCATATGGGGCTGTGCAAGATGGAGGAAAACAGGTTTTTATAGATAGGGGCTTTTAAAAAATCTAATAGAAAAAAGCTGTACTATGGATATCATAAACAAGCATGTGGGTTACAGTCTATAGATATTTATTCTTTGCTCAGTAATTCTGTAGTAGCACCTCAACCTTTATTAATTTTTTTTCATTATTCTTGATTGAGATTTTAATCAGTAAGGTCAATTCCATTGAACATTACTGGCGGTATCATCATTAAATTCACTTTTGCCACCTCTCCATCTCTTGATGACGCTGTGTCAGGAAAAGTTCTTGTCTGAAAACGGCGCTTTGTGGATGAATTTAAGAATATGTATCTGAGTTCCAGCAAGAGCGAACAATGTGTTTAAGGCTACCTAAATCATACTTGTTGCAGGGATAGATTTAAAATATTTTTATGCTTTTCTCTCTCTTTTTTTTTTTTCATGAAAGACTGCCTTTTAGTTTGTGCATTCACCCTTCCCTTAAAAATCACATCTTAATACCACTGAACTAAATAGGGTTACTTAGATGCTTCAAGTCTGATGTGCCTAACTGCTCTGTGAAATGGGTTAAAAATCACTTTCAGACAACTATTTCCTTAATACTGGCATTTTTCAAGACTATATCACTGTATATTAAAGAGCAAAATATTTGTCTAAATTTTTGAGATGTTCCCCTTAACTACAGAGTTCTGAGGTACTACATGCTGACAGTCAGACTTGGCCGGTTGGATTTTCCCCTACACAGCAAATTCAGACCGTTAACATCTCAGGGAATTGTTTTCTCCACTAGCGGGAAGTATATTGAAATTCTCACAACAGCTAATTCTCTCACAACTCCGCTGACAATTGCCAGCAGCTTCTATGAAGAGCTAAGCAGCCTCATTACAAATTATCAGGTGAACTGAATGAGATTCAATGTTTAAAGAAAGTATAATTCTATAAAACTGAAGCAGAAAGCCCAGTGGAGAGTGTTCCTGTAAGAATTAAGTTATTATATTTTAAGCAATCATACAAAATAAAGCAGCTGAAGTATCGTTTCATAATAAATACTATTGCTGATGTGAATCTGATTCATTCTAATGGCTACTATAATTAACTGTATGGTTTGTGAGCTGTTAATTTTGAGGATGAATAATTAGTTAAACCAAGTTTTGTGTATTGCAATGTAATATGCTTGTTCAATTTTCCACTTAATTTCAATTAATCTGGGTTTTGCGTGTACTCTACTGTTGCAGTTTTTGTGCCTATTATTTTTAATTAGGAAAAAGCAATACCTTAGTAGAACAGAACAAATGAGCAACACTATGTGTTGTTTCCAAATTTTTATTCTATTTCAGACATTTCAAGCTCATATCACTTAACTATCCAAACTGTTAATCACTGCTTCTGAGGCTGAGCAGAACCGGGAGCACCAGTTCCAGCACAGAAGGGAAAAAGGGATCTTTCAGTACTGTCATTCACTTACTGAACTCCACACCATGGTTTTCAATTCAAACTATATATTTTTGCTACACTTCCTGATGTTTTCAGTACTCTAAAATGTTTCAGTGATTAAGACTGTGTGGTGATATTGTTCACAGCCTGAAAGGTGAGCTGTTGGCTCACATATGGGAGACTCCCATGGAGTGGACAGAGAGGGTTATTTCCATTCTCTTTGCTCCTAGCTGCCCACACATGGGACTCCCCAGCTCCTAAGGACTGCTGCTTTACTGACAAAAGGGGACCAAATATTCTAGTAGAGCTCTTTGTTTGTTCTCCCTCCAGAGCCAAATCCTTCCAAGGTGTCTGACTAATTCCCAGCAGCACTGACGTAGTTTCTTTATCTCTGATTCCTCTCCTTTCCCAGTGCTAAAGTTCGGGTGGCTGGAGTGCAGCTGGCAGCTTTGCTGATGACATATGAGGCAGAAAACCTCCAGTCTACTCTTCCTTAGCTGGACTGGTGCTGCCAGCAGAGCAAATCTATGCCATTAATAAAACTGTGCTATTAAAAAAAAAGACTTTCAAGGTGCTGCTAACTGAATTTTTATTGTGCATTTTACAGAAACTTAAATAGGAAATAGAAATCCAGACATAATGTTTTAAAACCTGAACAGAGTAAGGTTAACCAGTTTTTGCTGAAGAGAGTTCTTGCTTAACCCACATCATCAAACCGTTCACAGACACTTTAATGCATTTATCTGCATTGCATCATTATCCTTGCTTGGTAAACAGAGAGGAGTAAGAGATATAAAGTTAGGAGAGTTATTAGCACGGGAAGCTTTTGGTACAGTAAAGGAGTTGTGCCTAGGTCAGTCTGTTCGCACTGGTTTGGTTCCCATGTCTCTGAAACAAAAGTGTTGTCTACAAGGTCACTACAAAATAGACCCCATGTTAGCATTTACACCTCAACAAAACATTTCTGAGGATGTGAAGAGATTTCTGCAGGTGGGGAGAAGTTCCTGGATTCTTCAAAATGCTAAATTATAATGCTCATGACACATGGAAAAGTAGTTGAAAAACAAAGTCTGTGAGGTGTGGAGCCGCACAGAGAAAGGCATCAACTGGATTGTAAAATATTTGAAGAGAACCTCTTCTTTAATCTCTTTCTTCTTTTTTTTTTTTCTAACGTGGTCAGTGTGCATACCAGTAAGAGCATATGTTAAAATACTTAAAATGCTTAAATACTTAAATACTGCTTAAAATACTTAAAAATACTTTTCCCACCACTAACAACCAACCCAACAACAGATGTCATAAGAGCTGATGGTATTCCAGCCCCATGCACTAACCACCTGCTCTGCCATGTTCCCCGGCAGGCCAGATGACCCTGAGGACGCAACACGTTCAGGACTCCAAGATGGGCTTTGTGATCAATGCAATATACTCGATGGCGTACGGCCTCCACAACATGCAGCTCTCGCTCTGCCCAGGCTATGTGGGCCTCTGTGATGCCATGAAGCCCATAGATGGTCGGAAGCTCCTGGAATCCCTCATGAAGACTAACTTTACCGGCGTCTCTGGGGACATGATCTTGTTTGATGAGAATGGCGACTCACCAGGAAGGTAATGTTAACATGTGTCAAACTATTTGGTACCAGACACCTTAACTGACCGCAGTAGATACATGCGGACTTCACATCAGAAGTAATATCTCATACTTTTATTTTCACATTTCCTGACTTTCTGTGCTTATTTTTTCAAAATAACTTTTTTTTTTTTTTTTTTTTTAATGTGCATTTTTTGTGATGAGAAAGGACATGAACTTTCAGGCACACAATCTTCCTGTATTAATTTGCTTCTTCTGTACTATTAAAAGGTACTTCTCACTACAAACCACCAGACCTCCAACTTTATGTTCATATACCATGATGGCCACCACAGTATTGCTATGTCTCTCTTTGGTAGTTTAAGTGCATGTGTTCGATTGAACAATAGGCAATCATAGTAGACATGTTTCTTTTGTTAATAAAAGTAAAACAATAGCAAAAATATTGCATTAATTTTCTGGGATTTTTTTTTCCACCAGAATTGTGAAGAATGTGCTTCCATACTTTCCAAATAAAAACTTTCCACTTCTGTAACAGACTAGGCCATTAATTCATACTGTGCTGCTATAAACCAAAATGAATTTAAACAAAGCTTCTTTTGCTGCTAGCTTATACATACTTCTATGAAATATAAGATAATTTTTTCTTTTTCTGAGACATATATGCAGTATTCATGTAAATGCACATCAAAGAGTGATGAGGTTTTTTTCCGGGTTTCTGTCTACTGAACTGTCAGAACATGAATAGCAAGTGTGATAGCATTCAAAGTATATTTTTCCTTATTTTTCAGTGGGTAGATTCCTGCCTCACTCCCTGCTTTTGCTCTAGTCCGGCTGATACAGTCTTTTCTGTCTACAATATTGGGAAGTGTTTTAACATCTTTCTGATGGCAACATATAAACAGATTACTAGAGGGAAAATTGTTCATCCTGCACATTCATTTCAATTTTGTCTTCTCCCACTAATGTGAACTCAAAGGAAAATGTTAACTTCTGAGTAGAGATGTGTAGGTAAAGTAAATCCATTAGTCAGAATATTTTGACTTTTCCAAAACTTTCTGAAGTTTCCAAATAAATTTTTATTTGAAAACCTGTAAAGTCAGCATTCTTCCCAAAAGACAGCGGGGCAGCCACCTACAAAGCAATCTGGTTGTGTCTCTGGAGACACAAATTTTAGAACTCTTCAGACTTAGGCTCTAAGGAAGTTCACTGTGAGTTGGTAAGAGAATTAAGATACAAACTGGCAGAAATCCAGGAAAATTTCAGATGAAAATTTATTTTTAACACTGCTTCGGTGAGCAAGGCTGTCTTCCACCAAACATTTCTATTTTTACAAATAGCTGAATTCTGAAGAAAAATTGTAAGTCTGGATTTTTCTGACCAAATTATTTTTAAAAGACTCATCCCAGATTCCTCTTAAAGGATTTCCATTTGGTTTATGGTGCTCAGATGCAGTGGACTGCATCCTACCTTATTCCAATTTCTGTTTCACTCATTTCTTTCAAAAAGACTGAAGTCTGCTATGAATAAATTATATGTGGCATGACAATACACTAATGACAATATCTAAATGTTGCAAAGAGACCTTTAATTTTAACTTTTCCTCATGCTGGCATGCTTAACACTAATGATTTAATACTGTTTGTTGCAAGCAATTTAACGGAACATCTTAGCATTTTAAAAATTGAGTTCTAAGAAAGATGATGAAGGAATTACATGACGTGCAGTCATTTGCTCAGTCAGAGTAGGACATCAGTGTTTCACCAAAGACCATGGGGACACCATGTTGATTGTGCATCTTGGCAAATGCAACTTTCAGAAAGTCCAGCCTCACTGGATTTGTGTGAGGTACAGTATTGATCTGCCTGCTCAGACTAATGGACTGTGTGTGATAACAAAATGCTCCCAGAGATCATTTATTTTTGAAATATAGTTCTTTGTTCCTTTTACTCCTACAATAGTCATATTATTAAAACCAGTCTATGTGCTTAAAGTAGCCAACTTTGAGTCAAAGGTTTATATGGAGTTCCATATCTAACTCCAAGGTTTTGAGTAGTTTATAGTCTTTGGAGCACTGTCAGACACTATTTGCAACAGCTGGGAGATGGTGTGGTCGTACTGGAACAAATCATCTCCCTGTTCATTTGCATTGATAGCAGCATCTTCACTTCATAAAATGCAAATTTAAATCCTCACAGCTGTACGTTGGCGTTAGTTTTAAGCAGGAAATCAGGACATAAAAAGCCTTTCTGACCTAGATAGCTCAGGATTTTGATGTGTAGCAAAAGGGTTTTGATATTATACAACACATGTTTAATCCCACAAGACGCTTTGAATCCTGGCCCTATTCCAATGTTCTTTATGTTTATGTTGAGCTTTAAGCAGATAACCAGTCTAGTGGAAGGCTTGTTTTAGGTGAGACAGAAGACAAGGAAAAACCAAATGAGTCTGAAAGAGACAGACACGTTTTCTCAGGAAGAGAACAACTATCTGTAAATACTATCAAAACTCCAAAGAACAAATTGAGAAGGCAAGAAAATGCAAGAAAAACAAGATGCTGATGTTTTGGCTGTGCTACCAATAGAATACGGATTCTCAGCAACTTCATGGCACTTCTGTTTTGAAACAAGGGGTTTGCACTGTGATTAGGGCTCTGCTGGAAATGTGCTATCACACCATCTGCTCTCATTTCCTAAAGTGACAAACTATCCCTGTGGTATCTCAAGGAAGCTCCAGGGAACCAGTGACTCATGAACCTCCACTATAGCAATGGACTTACTGAGTCTGGCTATTACTATCAGTCTACCAATGCTGCTCTGCACAAGAAGCTTGTGAAAGACAAAACATATTAAGGCAAAAGTTTATTTAATTAAAGTCAATTTAATTTGTTAGGTTTCTTTCCGGTATTTTCCTTGGGATATAAGCATGGAATTACTATTAGAGGGACAATTGTTCTAGTTCCCATGGCCTGTTAAGCATGGAGAGTACTTTTGTTCATCTGTCCATGAAATTCTGAATTGACAGCTTTAACAAAGCGATAATCAGAGGAGTGTTACAATGTCCCGATAATGCTGAATAAAGACCCCACAGTGGCTTCTGGGCTAACTTTTTGGTTAGTCTGTTTAATCTTTGAACAGACTCTTAATATGCCTGTGAACCTCAGAAAAACAAAACGAAACAAAACAAAAACAAAACAAAAGAACAACAACAACAACAAACACCTTGGTTTATAATCATGTATAAAAGCTTATTTATTTGGGTTTGTGTGTGTATTGTCTGGATTCAATTAATTTGGGTCAGTCTGGCATTCACATCTCCAACATCAACGAGGTCATCCTCAAAGCCATGGACATTTCCTTTATACAGAATGAAAGTTAAATATTCCAAAATCTAGGACTACCATAAATTTTTCTTCCTAGCTGTGTCATTGGTCATTTCTTCTTCTTTTGGAAAAACTCAAGAATCATGCGATAGGGGTAAGATCATATTTCCCATTCAGTCAAGCTCCGCTTTAATTTTCTTTCACAGGTTGCTTGCAGTCCTGACCTTGACCTGTGTGCGATTTTGGCACTGAATCCCTACCATAGTTTCTCCACTGGGACATTTAGACTGTTTCCTCATGCAAAGCATACTGATATCCATGGATGGAGTATATCTTAAAAGAGTTATACCGTATTTTTTTACGTCAGCCTTGGAAAAATCTTGATGTTACACATAGTATGGCAACTGATCTTGAGTCTTAAAAGTGTTTGTTCAAAACTAAGAGAGATGCTTTAGTATCTTACTTAAGAAATTGTTTGATTCAATAAGCTGGTTCTTTTACTTATCTGTTCATTGTACTTCACAAATTACACTCTAACAGTATCACTCTTTATCCTACCCTGTCCATTTACTTTGCCTTGGGGACTAATTTTGTGCCTGCTGCCAGGAAAAAGTTGGCTCCTCATTTATGAACCAGGCCAATTTTTAAAACTATGATTGTGTTCATCATCTTCTCAGTCTATATCATTTGCTTATTTTTCATTGGTGAATTTCATGTTGCTTAATCAGATTACTGCAAAACCCACTAAAAAGGTGGTAAAGGAAAAGATAACTTCAGCACTTAAGGAGCTGCCTGATGTGCACCTTACAAATAAGTGCTGAAAGAACTGGGTTGTAAGGCAGACAGCAGGCCTGGCATTGAACATGCCAGTAGGAGGCTGATGAGTCCCAGACAGCTCCATATACTTTTTACAGTGTTCTGTGGGAGTTAAAAAGATGGTAGGAGGAAGAAGGAGGAATACGAACCTGAAAACTCTGATCAGCTCTGTCTCTGCTCTTATTGATTCTGTTCCCAGATGATGAGATGATCTGACTCAAAAGCAGCCTGGGACTGCAGCAAAAATACTCTTTCTCTTCCACACCATACTATACAAGGAATTAAATGTGTTCTGATTGCAGAGCAATTATTTAAAAATGAAGAGGGTTGTATGGATGGGCAAAACCAGCATTTGCTGCTGCTATGCTGTGAAAGAAAAAGGCAAAAAGGAAAAAAAAAAAAAAGAGTAAGCCATCTTCATTCTTCAAATGCCTGGACTACAAGATGTCTCTTGATCTCCCTGAAGCCTCCAGTAAGTCCAGAGCCCTGGTGTCTGTGCCTGACTCCTCTCTGGATGCCACATTAAGTTGTATTTTCCAGTCCTACAGCACAGGAAGTTTCTTTTGATCCCACAGGCCCAGGTTGCTTCTACCTCACTGTAGGAGCTCAGCAGTCTTCAGGCTTCCTCAGGAAGTGAATAAGCACCTGCAGACAGTGTGGAGCACTTGGCATTGGGAACCAGCATTATAGGTTTAGATTTATCTGCATCTGCTATAGAGGGAGCCTAGGACAGCTAAGGTTCCCTATGCAGTTGGCTTCAGTCCTGGGAGTTACACAGGATCAGTCTTGTCTGGCTCGTTTCACTGTTGTCCTTGTCGTGCTCAGAAGCTCAGTCACTTAAACCCAAAGTGATCAGGAAAATTTCATAGCGATTGAAGAAAACAAATTAAATTAGAAAAGAAAAAAAAGATGACGATATCACAAAAATTACTGGGAGACACTCCAGGGCAAGCATAATGCTTGAAATTTCACTTCTTTATTTCAACGAGCTTGATTTTAACTGTATAGTGTTCCTTTAGTTTGAAATGTTTTGTGATGTTCTCCTCAACTCAGCTATGCCTCCTCTTTGTGTTTCCAAAGATATGAAATAATGAATTTCAAGAAAATGGGGAAGGACTACTTTGATTATATCAATGTTGGCAGCTGGGACAATGGTGAGCTGAAAATGGATGACGACGAAATATGGTCAGAGAAAAATAATATCATCAGATCTGTGTGCAGTGAACCCTGTGAAAAAGGCCAGATAAAGGTAAATATTTTCTCCATTTACTTCAATTGTGCAATATGCATAGCCTTGACATTTGAAAGCAAGATTTTCCTTACTCTTACATGGAGAAAGACTTATGTATTTAGTTCTTACTCATGTCAGTTATCTTGCTATTTTCATAAATTGCTGTTTTCTTGTAGTCCCGTATCTGTGGATTGTTGACTGTTTTACACTTGTATTTCAAATGCTTTAGGACAGGTGTTTGGTTTTTTTTCCCTGCATATTTTTACAGCATTTGATTCAGTGGAGTGCAAATCCCTAACTAGGACATGTCAGTACAATTGCAGATAAATTATAAATAATAATTGCTACTAATTCAATGCTAGACATAGATAACTAAACTGGAACATTATTACTCAGACCTTAAGTCTGTGGTATCATCAGAGAGCACTGATAATTACTGCTACTTAGAACTTCAGGAAATGTAAGTAACATATTTTTTTTAAATCATCCCTGTTTTATTGCTTCTTTGTTTCCCAGGTATTTTTCTTCCTCCCTTGCAGTGTTGCAGTAAGTAAGAATGGTAGATTAATCTGTCATATATTAATTGTACTCTATTATCCTTGAGCATCCCCTGACACTTAATACAGAACAGCTAAAATACTGCAAATCCTCAGCTTACTTTGCAGTCATCTAAATAAAAGCCTGTGGACTGAGGGGATGGGCATGGACAACAGAGTGGCTCAGATTGAAAAAAAAAACAGCTGTAATTTCTGTCATTTCTCACCCGAATGGGATCACTTTTCCCCTGTGTTAACAAGGCATGCCAGCAAAACGGGAAAGCAGCTGCGGGAAGGGGCTGATGGAGCTGACCATGCTCTGCAAGACAGAATGAAACTCTTCAGTCTGAATTTTTCAGAGTTTTAGGACACAGTCAGTGTCTTATATTCACTAACTGGTCTTTGGGAGAGTCAGTGAGTTTCATCAGACCAAATGTTTACATCTTCAGTGCAAGCATATACCATTACGTCAAATTTCCAAACTTTTTTAATAGTCAATGGAAATAAATATATTATTCCATATCAGGAGGCAACTGTTAAGATGACATAGAAACACGTGTTTCTCTTCACTGATGGTAAAAGGCACCCAGTCAGGACGGCTGGTTCAGATGAGAACATGCCTTCTGTAGATACATAAAAGTGGGATGAATTGCTCCCATGGGAACTAAACAGGGGTCTGATGTTAGCCTGCTCCAGCCACAAAGTCATACGTGTGAAAGGATAGAGATGGATAAACAGATAATAATTTCAGAACTGCGTGACTGTGAGCTCCTTTATGGTCTGTTGCTATAACAGAGGTGATAGCAGTATCTTGTGACCTTCAATAATAAGTCTCCTTCCACATTCTGCTCGTCCTCTCCATGATTCTCCCAAGAGGATTCTTCACTGTGAAGCCAATTCACTTAGACACATGCGTGATGTTCAGTGTCTGAAATATTATTTATGCTCTTCATTAGGTTATTAATTATAAATCTCACAGTTTATTTCACAGGCTTTTATCTTCATGGTCTCCACAGATGATCGAGAGAGCTTTACTCTGCCAACCTCTGTGGTGGTTTCCTACAGAATTCTGTGGGGCTGAGTTATTATGCAGGAATTTGAAACATTCATTGTGATGATATCCAACACTCAGCAACATTTGGTACATCCATCTGAAGGACATGATAAAATTCAAGCACAGCCCAACTCTATACATTTAAATTAGTGCAGACTTACATCTATTTAAACAAATACAGGTTCAAAGGATTGCCCAGATGACAAGGGGAAGAGAAAATATTTTTGTTTTAAGAACAGTTATTTTTGTTAAAAGGGACAGAAAATATTATTTTTTAACTAAGTGCTACAACAAACAATTGTTCAAGAAATGAAAAATAAAAGTATGAATAAACAGCTGACTAAGCAATAAAAACACAAAATAGTCTCACCTGATTCTGAGCAGTGGAGAACAATTATTTTGATTCCTAGGGAAGGATACAGAATCCTTCCTAGATTATTATTCAATTAGTGTTACATAAGAAACAATCAGTGTACCAGTTTTCTGACAGACTTGTCAAATTCCAAGTATTTTATAGAAGCTGTTGATTTGGTGAAAAGTTTAACAGAAAAGTGTAAGTGAATTGTTTTGATAAAAGATTCAGGTGTTTTGATAATAACATATGGTTTCTGTTTTGCATTTCATTTTCTTGAGTGTTTTGTACACTGTAAAATTATGGATTTTTAAAATACATCAAGTTTACCAAAATGTGTGTCTAAAAACTGGCACAAGCTTTCTAAGAATGGTTTTTCCCAGACAGAAGAAATTTTGCCAGTTGTTCAACTTTTCATTCTGGTTCAAAATGAAAGAAATCCAAATATGGTAATTCTTCTGGAGTTTTTTTAATTAGCTGTAGTCTTAACACTTGTAGAGCAAATCACATAAGCTTCCATGGCCTTTCTGCCAGTTTAAATATTCAGATGTATTAGTGTTTTTTTTTTTTTCTTTTCATACTTTACAATTTTAAAAAACAAAACCAAAAATTAAAGTTTTTGAGTTCCCATATTGCTGATGAAAATGGTATAATTTATACTTTATTCACTGCGGCACTGCAGAGAGTAATCTAGTTCTTTTTTGTTAAACTCCTTTACATTTCATTTATTAAAATTACAGTTAAGACATTTGATTTTGAAGCCACTTTCTAATTCATCATTGCAAAAGATACGTAAGTCAACCTACTTCCTATGCTATAACTGGAAGTATTTGCTTATAAATTATTTGAAAAGAGCAGAGAGACTGGGAATACTTCAGTTAAATTAAAAAAAAAAAGACATATTGACAAGAAGCACCGATGTTTTCAGTGCCCAGAGATGATAAATAAGGATCTTGAAAAATCTGCATCTCAATCATAAGCTTGCAATAACATTTGACAGTAAATTATAAAATGAGAAATCAGGTCAGATGTCAAAATTTATAAAGATAACATTCTCACTCCTAAATGTTAATTGGAACTGCAGTAATTAAATAATTCTGGAAAAGGCATATTCATTTTTCTGTCTGGAAAAAATCAGTTTTAACAAATCACTCACAAGCGGATGACAAATAAGCACCCAAAAATCTTTAGTAATGAATCATTATATAGTGCCATTGACATGATTCCCTGTATGGACCACAATGGAGTGAATTATATGCCTTGAATATCACGCACTGCCTTCTGTAGGCACACTGCCATCTATGAAATATTGAGTTTTGTTCATTCTAAGAGGTGAAAAAATATTTTACCATCATTCTGTACCTCTACTTATAATTCTGTGGGGCTGATGGCTACTTTCTTCTGCTACGTACATGATGGGAGAACTGAGAACTTGGGTCATATTTTGTAAAAGCAAACAAAATGAAAAGAAGATCCTTTTAAAATAAAATAAAATAATAATAATAAAGACCTCTATTTAAAAAAATGATTAAAAATTAAACTGGCAGCATGAATGTACTTTTATGTTGCTAAGTCAAATGTCCATTTTTGTCTCAGGTGATCCGTAAAGGAGAAGTGAGTTGCTGCTGGACCTGTACTCCTTGTAAAGAGAATGAATATGTATTTGATGAATATACATGCAAAGCCTGCCAGCTCGGTTCCTGGCCCAACGATGACCTCACAGGTGAGTTGTGGCTATGTTTTTGTTGTCAATGACAATGTTCATTCACTGAGCTGAAGAAACAAATGCCAGATATAAGTGAGTATGAGGACTGTTTGGGTCATATTGAACACAGGGATAGGCTGGTATTTGTCTTCTCGCCGCAACCTGATCCAGGAATTTTTGGTGTAATTCAGCTGTTTTCTAAAGATCTGAGTTACTAGACCTAGAAATTTTTTAAAAAGTAGCCCTCATTTGGTATTCAACCTTGTACTAGTATCTAAGCAGCAGTGCAGATCTTGTCCTTTCCTAAACAGGCAGAGAAATTAAGTCCTTGTCAGATAAATTATTACAGGACATCAAATTTTAGAGTTTTATTTTTCTCTCAAATAGAGACAGAAGAGTCATGCAATACTTTCTTTTTTAATCTGAAAATATATGAACTAGTTGTCGTGGCTACTGCTGCTAAAAGCATGAGTGCTCCAAATGGACTTAAGTCTGCAATTATCTTTTGTTCACCAGTGAGTCTGCTAGAATATAGGATTCCTCTTCTCCTTGCCATAGCATAAATCTCTATGCTCTTGCAGAATACCAATTCAGCATCTTTACAGGCAAATTACTGCAGCACTTGTAACCCACAACCTCTCTTCTTTATGACTAATAAACAGAATTCAAGTATTCAAATGCTCGGAGCACACACCACTTCAAAACACTGGTCAGGGTTCAGGTTCTCATTGTGTCAGGCTCTGTATAGATGAGGGAAGAAGAGACAGGGTGTTTTTTTCCGAAACAGCTCACAAACTTGGTTTATGTATAATTTATTTGGATGAGGGGAGAAAAGACTGAGGCGAAAGAGAGGAAAGACCAAAGGAAAACAGTTTGTGTAAGTGAAACTGTGTCAGGTAAGGCTTGGCCTATAGACAGATTATATATATAAAGTTAATCCTTTCTGCTAAGGAGTGTTGCATTGCTATAATACATGAGCTAGGTTGCCTGATTCTGAAAAAATACAATTTAGCCACAAAACTGATGGGGCATTTTTCAGAAAATGTCAAACATTAAACTTTCCCTGAGAAAAAAAAAAAAAAACAACAACAAAAAACCAAAAAAACAACAAACCTTTTAACTGAGAAAACAGAAACAACAATGAAATGGATGTACAAGTGCTCCTCCAGCCCAGCTCCACCAGCCTTGCCTCGCTGGGCACTCAGCAATCAACCAGCAAAGCCCTCTCACTTCATGGAGAGCTTTCTTGTGCCAGGAGAAAAAGGGGAGAAAAAGAGACTCTGTCCCATGTGTCCACTTCCCCCAGAGCAGAGTGCTGAGGGTCTGGTACATGCTCAGGTTCTCATCCCACCTGGGCCATCCAGGAGCCTCCTAAACTCACACTGCAGGGACTAGGCCACCATGTCTGGCTGGTCAGTTTGTGAAGGTCACTGCTGCAAATGGTCAATTCTTTAAGCACCAAGGGTCTTGTCTGTGATAGATCACAGCTTATTCAATGTAGATCAGTTGAAAAAGAAGCTGCCATGACTCAGTTAGGAGGGAACTTGCTCCAAGTGCCTCATCAACCTACAGAGGACTTCTGAAACACCAGTGATGGGAAATGCCTATTGACCTGGTGAAGTTTGGGTAATTAGAATGTATGCACCATATGTGAGTGGAAGCTGTATAAGGAGCCGCTAAATTCACTGGGTTTGTTCAGCCTGGAGGAGACTGAGGGGAGAGAGACCTCATGGCGGCTACAGCTTCCTCACAAGGGGAGGAGAAGGGACAGGCACCAAACTCTTCTCTCTGGTGACCAGTGACAGAACCCAAGGGAAAGGCAGGAAGATGTGCCAAGGAAGGTTTAGGTTGGACATTAGGAAAAGGTTCTTCACCCAGAGGGTGCTGGTGCACTGGAATGGGCTCCCCAGGGAGGTGTCATGGCCCCAAGACTGACAGTGTTCAAGAAGAGACTGGACAATGTCCTCAGACACATGGTGTGAACTGTGGGGTTGTCCTGTGCAGGGACAGGAGTTGGAGTCAATAATCCTTGTGGGTCTCTTCTAGCTCAGGACATTCTATGATTCGACATAAAGGAAAGTGGAACGAACAGCCACCAGAACTGCCTTTGGGCTCTGTGCTTTGGGCTGCCCCTGCCCCCCCAGCAGCCCCAGAGCCTTGCCGTGCCTCATGAAGGGCGTCAGTCTGGGCTTCTGGGAGGTTTAACCTCTGAATGTCTTACTTTGTTCTCACGACAGAAGAGCGGGTATGGGTGGCATCTCAAAAGCTCTTGTAGGATGAGTCAATGATTTTCCACCCAGCTCTCATGGTTTTAAAGGACAGCAGCTGTCTTTAGTCAACCCAATTTGCTTTGTCTAGTACATGAGCTGCTACATTTGTGAACAATTCATCTAGCTTTAGACATGCATTATATAAGCCTTTATAGAGACCAAAGCTGATGTAAACATAAAACAACCCCTTGACATCAGTTCCAAGCAAAGTGCCTCAGGAGATCTAACCCTTGTTCCTCAGCCAGGCACAAATATGTCAGGCAGATATCTGGAAACTGAAACCACCGTTGGCCTCCATAAGCACAGCTGTTACAATATGCACTCCTGGTAAAAAGAACTCCCATCACTACAGCTTCACAGCTGTGTTGTCCGCACCTAACATTCACATGATGGTTGAATCTTGTCTTATTTTGCTTTGTATCAAAAGCACATTTTAAAAAGTCTATTTTTTGCTAATCCATAAAATATTTTGGGCTGTATTTTTAATGATTATATTTGTAGTCCTAATTTTTGTAGCTTGTAAAGAAATTGCCTCTTGGTCTTGTTTACAGCATAAGATTTGGTAATAAATGTGAATTAAAGGTAAGGAGAGGGAGATGTATTTTGTATTCTGGCAAGGAAATTTCCCTTCAGTTTTATAAAGTCTCCTTGAAATATCCCTAAGTCTGATACTGCAGCAGCCAATGTTTCTTTGCTGCTTGATAAAGCCAAGTCTTAGGTAATGTCAGCTCCACAAGGCTAGATATATAAAAAACCTCATTGGAATAATTCTTCCTTGGTTGATCACCTTCAGATGAGAGTGCTGTAAATGTATCAGCCAGGTGCGTGAGAAGGCTTTCAACATGGAGCTGCACCTCACTGTCTGCCAGAGATCTGAAACTGGATAAAAACACTTTTGGAATCGTTTCTTGGCTCATACAACAAAACATTGCTCCATGTTTCTTATGTTCAATGACCAGCATAAGTTTTGTGCCACAAGCTTCAGTATATAAAATGTGTAACAGCAGGGAAGTTGTTCAGAGAAAGGAAGAGAGACTCACCTGTGGAATATCAGAATTCAGATGCAGGAGAGGAGAAGACAGAAGGGATGCAATATATGTAGGAAAACAAAGTTATTCTAAGAAAAGAAAAATAACATTGATATCTGAAGTACAGAAAGGCACAGGAAGTCCAAAGGTAGTGGGAAAGGCAAGTGGGAAGAAGAGTTTCTCTTTATTAAATCAGTTACTGGAAAATATCTCCATCTAGAAGTAAAGCTGAGGTGAGAAAGGGAATGTTCAGCTGCCCATATTTTATTTCCTCACAAATTTCAGCCTCATTGCTTGTGCATACAACGTTCCACAGGAACCAGGCTCCTCCTGGAACAAAAAAATAGTCGTTCTCCTCCTTTTCTCCAAATTTATTTGTACCATCCCAACATGCATCCCAAGTAATTTTCTTCCTCCTGCTTTAGTAACAAGATGTAACTGTAACTCCTCCTCTTCCCCATGCATTGCATTAGCAACATCCATATATCACAGTAACACTTCACACAATAGTATGGCCATTGTGGCTGAGTCATATATTCAATTAGAGCAGGAGAAATTTAGGGGTTGAAGTCCAGAAGTGTATGTCAACAACTCCACTTTTCCTCAAAGCCTTTCTTTGTATTACATTCACAGTGGATGGAAGAGAAATGTAAAAGATGCCAGGCACTTTTAGACAAAAATAAAGGGTATTTCTTAACACTGAGGATCAAACTTCAATGCAATGAACTGGTCAGTAGTTTGATGAGAGTGGCTTTTTGATTCTTCAAGAAACTCAAGTAACTTTGAGGACATGGCCTCTGCATTTGAAAAGGATGCATTTGAAACATCACATAACTTTTTCAGTGGGTGCAGGAACATCTTGGTACAGCTATACCTCGTGCTTGTTTAGGGACATTTTTGAGGTGGGAAAGAGGCAATTATTCCCTCTTTCTGTGATTGAGGGGCAGTATACAACAGTAACAGAAACAAAGTTTTGTCTAGTGACCTCAGGGACTGCAAGGAAAGTAGATTATATTAATTTAATTGAAGGGTTTTCTTCAGGCTGTATTGACATTTTTCTCATTCTCTATGTACTCCAAATATGCTGGCCATTTGATTTTCTTAATTGGATTCCAAAGAAAATAGGAGCTGAATTAATTTATAGCAGATGAAATGTTTTATTTGCCATTCATGGATAAGGTAAAATATCAGAAATCTATATTTTTACTATAGTTACAAGAATGCTTTCACCAAATAAAGGGCAGTAAACCCAGAACAGTGACATCATGATCTTGTCTGCATGTCTGAAATTGTCAGGTAAGAGCTGGAGTATCCAAACAACCCTTGAATGGAAAGGACTGAAAAAAAGACACCCCACCTCTAAGTAACAGACCAGCCATTTGAACGGGTTCTGACAACACTGATGCTGGACCCCATTTGGCTAATGCCAATCTGGCTTCCTCACTAGGAGTGAGGATGAGTGCCTCCCTCATCCCGAGGGCATTGCCTATGCTCTTCATGAGAGCTGCAGGGAGCACATGGTGATGGAAACTGCTGCTGTCCTGGTTCTGGACACCAACTGGGACAACACAATGCCACAGTTAGTGAAAAACACCCATGGAGGTCAGTGCAGAGGCGATGTTCCACAGCACATCCTGAGGAATCCCTACTGGGGCTTGGTTGGCTCTCCCTGCAGTGTGGTGCTCTGGGTGGTGGCAGAAGCCATGGGGCTCTGATGCTTAGGAGTCTCATAAAACTGGATCCTGACCCCCACCCCTCCAAGCAAAAAAATCATTCATTTCATGCCTGAAATATTTTCTAACGGTAACTGCTTGTTGCCATCAAAGTGCTTTCTTGTATTGTTGCTTGCAATAAAGTAACAGCCATTGGTAATTTCAGCAGTTGTCTGACAGTTTTGAGAACAAGGCAGAACACAATTTAGCCTGTGCTGACATTGATTTTGCTGCTGAAACATGGCTAGGATCTTCCTTTTGACCATAATTGTTAAGGCTGGAATTCAGACCATGGGTAGAAGAAGGACACAATTTTTATCTGGCTGTTTTTAATGTTAAAAATGCACCTCAGCAGACATAATGTCCAATTTTCTCCCTGACTTTCTCTGCCCTGTATTTCTCTTTCCTTTTCATTTCTTATTCCAAATGAAATTTAACCGCTTCCATAAGTCACTCTCACACTAGCAGATGAGGATGACTTAAGGGTTCAGGTGGTGATATTATGACGAGGGTCTCTGGCTGTCATTTACTCCCTTCCCTTGTTACTGGGTTTGTGGACTTTTCTTCCCTCCTTTGCTTGTTCCAGGTAAGGCCTGGATTCAAGTTTCCAGTCCATTTACACCCCAAGTCTTCAGCATGAGACACACATGCCTCAGGCGCAAGTGAGCTGGTTTAAGAATGATGAGTTCAATGAACAGCTCTTGGAGGCTCCAGAGCTAGATGAAGGGGAACTTGCCAACAAAGCCAGAAGGATCCAATTATAATTGTGCCTTACATTATGGAAAGTTTGCTGAACACAACATATTCTGAACAAAACATTTACAACACACAGAGCCAGCACTTCTTGGTGAAACTTAAATCAAAACATTAGAGCTAACATAAGGATGGACTTAATTACTCCAATTCATCAGTTGTTCCAGTCATTCTGCGCATTTGTGTAATTAAGGAGTCATTCCCCATGTGGTCACAGAGTAATTTTAACGTATTATTCCAAGATTCATGGCCTTGTCTTTTACTGCAATGTACAGCTAAATCAGTATATTTGAGTTACTAGGAACTGTTTTAGGTTCTTGAGCTAGAGATGTCCCAGCTTTCACAGTTTAAGATGTGACCCATGCCAACTCCTGACCTGCAGAGGTGGCAGAACAAAGACATACACAGTCTTCAGCTGCATCCATCGATTGTGCACACCTGCCTTCATGAATGGTTTCAGTAAATGTGTCAGCCTGGGAGCTACAACAGCTAAGAAATGAGCATATGGTCACCTCTACATGTGCTGCTATTGTAGCAGCTATAGAAGGTCTCACCAGAACAGGGGAAAGGATTGGTGACCATAACAGTTTATCAAAAAAACAGAACTTAGCACCAAAATGTTAAAGATGTCCTCTCTTACTTCAGTTTGTCCACATTTCACATGGAGGTCACAGGGCTGCTTTCCCACCCAGGGCTCTGGAGACTGTAATCCTCACTTTTGCCTTATAAGTTTGGGTAATTAAAAAAAAAAAAAAATCATTAAAACACAAACAAACAAACAAACACAAACAAATAAAATACAGCCATCCAAAAAAACCCATACAAACAACAACAATAAACAAACAGAAAAACACAAACAAAAACCAAACAGTGAATAAAATTGTCATCATAAAAGCTACCCTGCTGATTTCCTGTAGATCTTTATTCTGACTCCTACATTTTTGCATCTCAGCTCTCCATATGTGAAAACCCAAATTACTAGTCAAGATATCCCTTCTCTCATCTTTTGGGACTATAAATAGGGAAATATTCAGAGCATTAATAAAAAACTATCTAATGGCATGGCATCAATATACTTTGAATAACGTGGGCTAAATCCTATGGGGAGAGTCCACTTCACAACCAAGATGTGGTTGTTGGTTAAGTTTCAGTCCTGGTGTTTGGACTCCTGTTATTCTTTGAAAGGTTTGTGAAAAGTTACCAAATATTTTTTCAAGGGATTTAAATCGCTGCCCAGGATGCCACGGCCCACTGGAAAATATTTAGAACTCACTTAACCAGCAGTAATTTTCTCCCAGTTTTATTTTCCGTGTTCAGATTCAGTGAGCTTTAGCTCATGATGTTGACTTAAGAGATTTCACTGAATTCCATCTCCAGAGCGCATCCTATCGACAAGCCTTAGTTTGTTATGTTTACCTTTGGGACTAGTTTAATTATATATTTAATATTTCCTACCATGAGAGGGATTTTCAGTGCTAAACTACTACAGTTATATGGATGCTGAGGCCATGGTAAGGTCTCTTATTTGTCAAGGCTATCATAGCAAAACAGTGCCATGATCATATCCTCAGAAAATATGGACTATAATACAGTGTTCCATATCTGTGAACTCTTTCTCCCAAAGAACTAATTTTAAAGCAATATGAAAGATCAGAAATAAATTACAAGTTTAGCTCTATAAAGAGCACAGGGTACTAAAAGACTGATGACAATGGTCAAGGCCTCAAGAGTTCTCATCTCCTCATATATGGCACTATTTAGCCCACCACTGAAGCAGCCAATTGTTTTTCCAAAATATCAGAACTTTTATTTTTTTTCTAGAAAATCCTTGTACATCCTTATCTGTAATTTTCTAATGATTTTTGATGCTCTTCTAAGAAATCTTTTCCCCAGTACCCACAAGCCAAATGGGACTCCGATTTTTTTTTTTTGTATCATCTTGCTAAACCCCTGGATATTTAGTCCCTTCCTTCCGTTGGTTATGTTTCTGGCCAGAAAAACAGAGAAGCAGTTTTATGTCAATATTACTGAGGTTCCAGTCCCAGAAACAGTGAACTCTTGAGGACAAAATAGAACAATTGTACACCTGCTCCAAATTGGACTGGCTCCTAACAGCCTTTCCACAAGCCAAAGGTTGCCTCACTGCACTGCACGGACCACAAGGAAAGGCTGCTGGCTCTGTTTCACCTGGATTTCTAGAGCCAGTTAGGAGAGAAGACTTTCCAGGTGCTTGGAGATGTTGATGAAGTGTAAGAGGTGGACTGTGGGGCAGGATCTTGTCCGAATGATGATTGAACATATACATATTTAGGGGATAGGGATAAGTTCATCTTGTGTAACTATATTTTAGCTTCTGCCTTGGTATAATTCTGTCCATCAACGTAACCTGAACACTCACAGTGCTGTTTTACCATATTTCTTCTACTTGATCTAGTTGTCCCTTTCTGCAAAGTGCCATCGTCAAAAATCATTAGCTGGAAGACTATTATATGAAAGCCTCATCAATCATTGATTTATGAAGACTATTCAGTCCTTAAATCTCAGTGGAGGAAGAAATCATTGCCCAGTTTAGCATATTCCTTGTAAAATATACCTAGCAATGGAGGGGGGAAAGGGAAAAGTATTCAACTCTTTTTTTCAGATATTTTATTAAGAGAATATAAAAAGAGTAATAAAGCAATGAAGGCATAAAATAATCTGAAAATAATGAGAAATATTTGGTTACTATTCATCTCTTCTGCAACATTAGCACCTGAGCAAAATTCAGCCACTATATCACTGTCTGCATGTAAAGGCCAGCTGTCAGATAAAGACCTTTTCTCTTCAAACTTCCTGTCCAAGAATCTATACTTGCCCCAAAACATTCAATACATTTTGGTAAAATCAGAAATATATTTAGAAGTCACTTACTCATAAAAGTTCTTGGAGGAGAACCCACATGGGGATATCTCCACACACTCTTCTTCCACCACTCTCATTAGTATAAAATATTTATTTTAATAATGTGATACCTGTGTTACATTAATCTTGATGAAGTCAGAATGAAATACCATGTCTCCCTTACACTGAATAAGTAAACCCTTTAAAGCCAACAGGAGTCAAATAGGTATAATCAACTAATGCTAACGAGAGTGTTACACAAAAATCTAAATGTCTTCCTTACATTTAGACATGGCAATAACTTTATTATTGCAACAGAAAGTTTTGCACACCAAAGCAGTCAAAATATGGGTGGCAAATTAATCTGCATTTAGTAACAAAGAGCAAAATTACTTTACACTGGAGTGACTGAAAATTTGTATTCTTTATCTGCACTAATGTCAAGGATTGGTTGACCCTAACCTTTCTGATATTTCTGCAAGAATACAAAACTATCTGCCTTGTACTTTTGCCACACATTCTGTTGAGTATATCACCTTATTTTAGGTGTTATATTTTCGATAATATTAATTATGTAGAGATACAGAATACAGAAATACTGGGAGAAGAGAGGAGCTAATCCTACTATATACCCATACTGTTTCATTGAATGATTTTTACTAATAAGAATGTCAGTGACAGCTTTGGAAAAAAAAATTAAACTCTACTTAAAATAAAGAAAAAGACAAAGAGTAGATCTTGCATGTAGAAATTCCTAAATTATAGTCCTGATGTCTACACTTACTCTCATTCATCAAGTCATTGAGGTCCCAGGTTCCCTAATTAATTTGGATTGCTTGGCATCCAGATGCCCGTCAGACAGTGCCTCATCCTGATTACCCTCATTGCTGAAAATACAGATATGAGAACACAGTGCTCCAACACCCTAGGGTGAGTTGACACCACTCACCCTGTGTCAGGTTGACACTCTTCTGTCTCACCTACCCAGAAGTCAGCAACCTGATTACAACAGTCCTAAATTTTGAAATCATTTTGATTTTGCCATCAAGGTTAGTCAAGCTTAATACAAGTATAGTTGCATTTCCTCCTTTTTGTTTATCTTCTTCCAACAGTCCTGCCCTGGCTAGCAATGCCAACATGTCTACTATTGTCATGAACTTGCAGTTCAGAGGGTTAAGGTCCTCTCTCCTTATTCTTTTTGGCTTCCAGAGCTATCCAGTCTTTACAGTGCAAAAGGAAAGGAGGGATGGATGAGGGAGGTCAGCAACAAGTTTTCTGCCAGCTTTTACTTGTGTCTGTTGATCTGCACACTGTGAAATGAGAAGCTACTTTGGCTTTCTATGACATGCTTATATAGAATGGTTTGTTAAAATCTATACAGAGACTGAAAAACAAGCGTCCTTAGGTGGGGTTGCACTCTTTTAGTTGAACTGTGACACTAATTTATTGACTCCAGTTTGATTTCATGAGTTAGATGAGGCTTTAATTCCTCAGAAGTCCCAAAAGGATGAATGACAGATAAAGAAGACAGCAGGGTGCACCATCCCAAATTACCAATCATTTGCAACTCTGATCCTTGAAATTTTTTTTTAGAAAAAAGGTAGCATGACTGTTAAAGAAGTACTGTTTTTCTTGACAGCTGGAATCTATATGATTCCCCTCCATAGTTATTTAATAAGTGTCAACATCCTTCATAGTATACAGTATAACTAGTAGGACTGACATTTGCTTCTGTAAGTGCTTGTAGTATGCAGACAACTCTGAAGCATTTTGCACCATGGTAATGTAAATTGATTCTGAAAATTGTTCATAAATGACTATATTTAAAAGAATTTTAAAATAAAATTTCACTGTGAAGAAAGGTGACTTATAATAATCGGTTTGGCCATATTTTCAGTCAGCATGCTATATTTCAGATAAACCGTATAACTGAAATAAGCTGTCAGAGAAAAGTATTTATTGTGACATTATATTAATGTAATTATAGCCTACACTCATTATAATGGCACCTTCCTGAGAGACAAAAAGAAGAGAAACATCAGGAAAATCTGTAACTATATAATTAAATAATCTTACTCCTATGCATTTCAGCTTACCTTATTTTTTTCTTCTTCTGTAGGTTGTGACCTCATCCCAGTCCAATATCTCAGATGGGGTGATCCTGAACCAATTGCAGCAGTTGTTTTTGCATGTCTGGGTCTGTTGGCCACCCTGTTTGTTACAGCTATATTCATAATGTACCGCGATACTCCAGTAGTCAAATCATCCAGCCGAGAACTTTGCTACATCATTCTAGCTGGCATTTGCTTGGGTTACTTGTGCACATTCTGCCTGATTGCAAAACCTCAACAGATTTACTGTTATCTTCAACGAATTGGCATCGGCCTCTCTCCAGCTATGAGTTATTCTGCTCTAGTAACTAAAACCAACCGTATTGCAAGAATCCTGGCTGGAAGCAAGAAGAAAATTTGTACAAAGAAACCTAGGTTCATGAGTGCCTGCGCCCAACTGGTTATTGCGTTTATCTTGATATGTATACAGTTAGGCATAATTGTTGCCCTCTTTATAATGGAGCCACCAGATATAATGCATGATTACCCAAGCATCCGAGAAGTCTACCTGATTTGTAACACCACCAACTTGGGTGTTGTAACTCCCCTTGGATACAATGGATTATTAATTTTGAGTTGCACCTTTTATGCATTTAAGACAAGAAATGTCCCAGCTAATTTCAATGAAGCAAAGTATATTGCCTTTACAATGTATACAACCTGCATCATTTGGCTGGCTTTTGTGCCAATATATTTTGGAAGCAACTACAAGATAATCACCATGTGTTTCTCAGTGAGTCTGAGTGCCACGGTGGCCCTTGGCTGTATGTTTGTGCCCAAGGTCTACATCATTCTTGCTAAGCCTGAAAGGAATGTACGCAGTGCATTCACCACGTCGACTGTGGTCCGCATGCATGTAGGGGACGGAAAATCATCTTCAGCTGCAAGCCGTTCAAGCAGCCTTGTGAACCTGTGGAAAAGAAGGGGATCATCTGGCGAAACCCTTAGGTAAAGCTTGCTAATGTGGGAGTGTGGGGAAGCGAGTATGGTCTTCTGAGAGTTACTAATAGTGGAAGGACAAAGGGAAATATATTGATTCTCCACACCAGGAGAAGAATGATTCCTCTCTCCCACATCTGTAACAGTTTCGGGTTTGATTTAGTTAAAAAGCCATGCAAAAACTGGGGACAGAGCAATGGGAAAACAATTATAAGGCTGTAAATACTGGCTGTGTCAACTGTACACTTAATGCAGGGAGGAAAACAAGATCTTAGCAGAAAAAAACCCAACACAACAAGAAATATAACTCATTGCCTTGTCCCAAATGCACCTATTTACAAGCTCTCCCCCCTGAATGAATCGCACAGTGTCTGTATTTTGCCTCTAGTCACAGCAGTAAGACAATAGGGTTGCTGCTAGCGCTACATAATCAAGATGGAGTAATAAACGCAAGTGGCATCATGAGCAGCTACTCTCAGGCATCTGAGGATTTAATTCACATGACTCTTCTGTTACACTTTTCTCTCCTATTCCCTTGATTTTCCTTTCTTGTATTATCTCTTCCTGCTTTCTTTCTTTTTACCCTCACCTATCTTCTCTTCTTTACCTTTCTTGGTACCTTTTTCTGTATTCATCGTCCTAACTCCATCAAATTCAGGAGCTCACAGGCCCTGCTCCTGCTTTCCTTCCTGCCATTGAACAGATAGTTCCTTGCAAGATATTTCTTTGTTTCTTCCCAAGGAATTACTTGAACTCAGTGATCGTGAAGACAACTTGTATGCTCAGTATATAAAAATTACAGTAAGCAAATACTGAAGGGAAAGGAGAACTCTGGAGTGGAAATACTGTCTTCCTTCATAGACAGAACACATAGAAGTGCACTCAGTGCAATGGTTCATTTTCATCTTTTGATCCCTTTTACTTTTGATAACTGTGCTACGGGGATGATTTGGGTTATTTAATTGCTGTTTAATTGCTGGCATAAACAAATAATTCTGCCTATATGAAAGTGCAGAGAAAGAGCTTTGTCATTCCTCAGCTATATATGTCTAGCCTGGAAGTGACAAGTAGCTAGATTCTGTGACAAATAGCTAGATTTTGCTCCTCCCTGAAATGCGCATGGATTTTAGCATTCATAATATGACTATTTCCAGACATGTCATTGTTCACAACTGAAGTTGGCATGGAATGAGGGAAATTTGTACTTCCATTTTGTGTGAACCACAATTTAGACTCAAGGGAGGACTTTATTAGTAATACCTACAGGACAGATTATGCCAAAGTGATGATTTGTTTCTGTCAGATTATTGCTAATGCTCATCTTTAAGTGACTTTGAATTGGTACAGAAATTACTAGCCTATTACAAGATATTTTATACCTGTGATCTGTTAATAATTGTATCTTCCAGTTCATTTCCAGGTGCAGAGTAGGATGCTATTTTAAAATGATAAATCCTATACTACTTTAAGAGATGGTTACCTGAAATGACTCTTTCTGCAGCCTCTGTCTGTATGCCTGAACAACCTGGGATGTTCAAGTTAGAAGCCCTATAACTATTTCTGGGCCAGCTGAAAGAGGCATTCTTCCTATGTCCTCAAAAGGAGGGCATCCTTCTTCTTTTAGAACATTATTATTATTCCTCAGTTTTGCTGCAGAGATCATTTTCCATCTGACAACTTTTTTACTGAACAAGTTGAAGTTATAGATGACAGGAGGATCTTGGGCTTGGGAAGGATTTGTCAGTCGTCTGTTAAGGTCCAGTTTTAAATATATAGTTCTATGTTTTGTTCTGAGAATAAAGACTGTACCCTGATATTAAATAGCCTAAAAGACAAAGTGTATTTTCTTCTTATTGAGGATTCTGTTTCCATTTCTTTATATCCCTGAATGTCTAGATAACACCTGTGGTAGAGAGTTATTAGCATAACATAAGAAGTCATCATCGACAGTGGTTTCTTTTTCAATAGCACTGTCTTGGAAATGTCTTCAATCCTTAAGAGCACTGAAAGTGTCCAATATGTGTGTGTAGGAATGAAAAGGCAGCACAAAGCTGATACACTGACATTATTTGCCTAGATATAAAGAGCCAGAGCATTTTGTTTGAAACCTGGAAAAACATTTTCATGTCATCAGTAGTGTTCATCAATACTTAGAACTGCAACATAAACACTCCTGAATCCTCAGCTGGTTAAACTGTGATGGTGCCAGTGAGTTTAGCAGTGCTCAGTCAATGTGTGCCTGAAGGATTTGTGAATCCAGTAGCAAATTGGTTCTATCAGTCATGGGAAAGTCTCTCTAATCAATGCTTATTTGGTTGCATGAAAGAAAACAAAACAAAGTCCTGAAATTTGCTGAGTAAATTTAAAATGCTTCTAAGAACTTCACCTATGTCTGATATCATCTCTAAGAACAGAAAACCACATTCAGCTTCAATTCTTCCTCACTGTAGAGCATGAGCAAACAGCGGCTGACCATTTTACTTAAATTTCAAACATTTGTTTTAAAAAGTTGTGTAGCATAAAGCAATATATTTTGAGGTATTATTTAGTAAAATGCTTAAAACTTTGTTTGGATAGTTATTCAAGTAAACAGTGAAGTACTCAGAATCAAAGGAAATATGCAGTAGAGCTACATGATATTATTTAAATAGCTCAGAGA
The DNA here is from genome assembly GCF_036013475.1 of Columba livia. Taxonomy (NCBI): domain Eukaryota; kingdom Metazoa; phylum Chordata; class Aves; order Columbiformes; family Columbidae; genus Columba; species Columba livia. The sequence continues at coordinate 10,175,419 of NC_088602.1, read as the reverse complement.
GGTTTTATTTAAAAGAGTGAGTCACTGCTGAATTTTAAAGAAACATTCTATTTAAGTCACCAGTGCATAGAAGAGCCCCTATCATTAGCATTTTGCTTCCTGACACTAATTTATAGCACAGTGTAGTATTGCATCAAATCATTGTCAAACAGATAATGCCAATGCTCCATTCAGAGCTTTCACATCAGCTGCAAAATTACAGATAACAAGATTGCTTTTGCCTAAATAAAGCAATGCATCTGTTAGGGTCCTAAAAGACATTTTGTATGGGGTGTTCTTCAATTAATAAAACTCAGGCAAGCTTTGGATATGTGTTGGAATGAATCTTCACATACTGAAATATGGAGAGAGAGAGAGTAAAACTAATAATTACCTAGTGAAACGAAAACCATTTCACGTAGGCTACTGTGATTCAGCAGTACTCACCAAAAGATTTTCTACCCTGATTTAAAAGTAAGTCTACCAAACCAGACGAGAATTCTGAACATTACATAGCTGGAGTCAACAATACACAACTTGAGTAGAGAGGCATCTAGACCTTCTGTTCCCAGTTATGTTACCAAATAGTTTCATAAGGTCATAAATAAATTGAGCAAATTTTACCTTAATGTCCTAGGAACTATTATTATATATGTTACACAGCCCTTTTGCAAGAGTCCAAAACAAAGCTAATTTATCCTTTCCTCATTCTCAAACAACTCTATATCCCAGGTAAGATAAGGACTGTATATTTCTGCTACAATACCTGCTGCTACTATGATATTTCTAGCCAGAACAGCACATGAAAAAGTCTCAGTCATGCTAAACTTGGCCTGGGAGATACAACAGGTGTTCCAAAGTTTATTTTTCATTTTTAATATCTTAGCCCTGGATTCCATACAGGAATTTAACAACTGTAGGTGTTTATCTTTTCTGGGACATGTCTTTAAATGGCCTAAACCATACATGCTCTGTTTCCCAAGCTTACATATACTGACTCCTTGAGTACATTCATCTCCCTCTACCTAGCTATAGAAAAGTTAGCTTCCCTTTAAGGTAGATAATTAACTGTTCTGAGCAATCAGTAAAGTGTTAAAAACAACCCTAAATACTCTGTCTCTCCCACATATATGTACTAAGAAGTCTTAAAAAATCCTACAAATCCTTTAAATTCCTCTCAAGTCACTGTTGGTCATGGATGCCACAACGGTTTCTGCCATTAGCTGCTTTTTCAGAGGTCCCTAACCCACCTTCAGCATTGTTCAGTTGCTTCAGCAGCAAATTCTGCACTGTTTTAGGCTGTAACATGGCATAGGAAAAACAAAAGGAACCTGGCATCGTTCCAGATATCAAACTGTGACCTGGACACAAACAGCAGAGCTGTTCAGGCAGTGGGGTAGGAACCTCTGAAAGAAGAGTGCGGTTAGATGTCGTGGTTGAGATGAACAAACGACATAGACCAAGTTCTTCCAGGATGAAAGTAGTAGATGCCATTTATTGCCATAAGTGCATTTTTATACAGTTTTACCAATTAATGTGTCTCTTCATTATTGGTTACAAGTTACAGCAGTAACATCTCATTGGCTAATTTTGATATCATCAATGTTAGTCTTCTACTCCCTTCTCTGTCATGGGTACATCCTTAACATCTCCGGATACTCCTTTACTCCCATCTTTCTCACGGGTAGGCCTTGATATCTTCAAGGCTAATTTCTGTTCCCATGTCCTCTGTCAGGGAATCCTCGGACCCACCGTAGTCCCCCACAGTCAGATAATACTTGCAATCCCCAGGTAAGGCTCTCTGCTTGCAGAATAGGGATATAATTCATATGCTTTCCTATTTATTTATATTTTCAGTGACAGTGAGAAGCAGAAGAAAGGAATTAGGTAGCTGCATGTTTTTTTAACTGCCAGTTGGCCATGGTCCCTGTGATGATGTGGGAGGCATTCAGGTTTCTTCTATGACATTCTCAAAAGACAGAAGCTGGTAGGTGCCCAGTACAAGGCAAAAGTACTCTCCTGAAACAATATAAGACATTATCATCTTCTAAATGAGTTAAGATTGCTAAAAGTCATTTTTAATTTAAGCAAAAGGACTGAGCAGTATTTTCAATATGTTGCCCAGGCATGTAGATATGATCACTCAACAGGAAAGAAACATCACCAGCAAAGTCAGATAATGTTAGCCATATTAAAGATACAGTGGATATTTGTGGTACTGCATATAATTTCTCTGTGCAGATGTGAAAACCGCAATACTAGACAAAAGAGAGAAAGGTCGACATAGATTTCTGCACCTTATCATAGACACTTATTCACAGGAAATAACAAATCTCATTGAGACTAAAGTTTAATAGCTCAGTGTGGCAGCCGTGCTTTCTTCCACCTGGATTTACTACATGATGTGGTATTTCCTAAGTAATTAACCATAAACTATGGCTATCAAAGCAAATGGACTACTCATTTTGGTTTTAATGTATTAATTTGGCTTCTTAAGAAGTTTGTCTGCCACTGTGTGATTCCAGAACTGGGCATTGCTATGTATCCATCCACAGAAGTGATAGGACTGACAGTTTTCAGTCAGGAGTGGGGATTCCCTGCACTAGTGATGCAACACTCACCCTCAGGGGAACCACAGAATTTTTGTTGCATAAATCACCATTAGTCTTGTTTATCTTTACTCAGCTTAGACAAAGATGCTCAGACATCCACCTTAGAATCAGGTGCCATTTGGGAGCATTTTTTCTCCCTTTCAAGCACTGCACTGGTGCAGTTATAGCAGCCTGAGGGACCAAGTGTCTGCCTTGCTCAGGCATCAGAGAAAGCATTCAGGTGTCCAAGCTCTTGTGCTGTTAAACACCATCCTCTGTTTCATACGAAAAGAAAACATGTTAAGTAAGGCAGATTTTTCCACCAGACTGGATCCAGCCCTAGACCATCAGTGGCTAAAATTAGTGTTTATATCAGACAGACCCAAACTGTGCCATAATGAAATATTTTGGAAACAGGTGTCTATCACCACACTGTATACTCTATTCTCTGCAAGGAACAGCTGGTTTTCCCCCTTCTCTCTTCTCTTTTTCTCTCTTATGACTGTATCTATTTCATTACAATTCAAACAGGAGCTATTTTGATCCACAAAATAAGAAAAATATGCTTGGATCAGCCTAGAAGCTGCCATTCATGGTTTAAAAATATTGCAGTCTAAATATTATATCATACATCAGCATGTCATATGTCAGCATCATAATTTTGAGAACATTTTTTTCAGAAGCCTGAATTGAAATTTCTCAAAAAAAAAAAAAATCAAGCACCTTTTTTTTTCCTCAGGAATATTTTTCAAACATTCCTAATTCTGAATCTGATTGGAATCCATTTAAAGCACTGAAAAACTAAATGAACTGAAAATTTCAGGCTTGAATGAGCTTGAATAATCTCAGCTGTTTAAACAGCTTCTTCAAGGCCTGATGACTGCTATGTTACATTATTAAGAAAGCCCCAGGAAGACACTGAGTTCCCAGACAAATGGGAATCCCCATCAGAATAAACCTCTGCCATTGTTACACACACTATGCCAAGGGACTCCAGGATGCAATTAATGAAATTCCTATTGCTCAGATACCGAATTTTGACCAGTTGAAAGCCACATCTTTGAATAAGTGGATAAATTTTAATCCATGGCCATCAAGTCATGATCAAATGTTTTTCGAATATGCCTGTACGTTATCAGCATGAGGATTTCAGGTGTAAATGTGAGAGACTCCAGTTCCCTATGCCTCAGGAAGATAAGTTGCCTGAGAGATGAAAAAGGGCTCTTACTTAACACGAAGCTTTCAGTCCTGTAAAGAAGTTGGAGTACAAGAAAAACTGGGGAGTTTTGTGGAAAGCTGAAGCTGGTTCACATTCCTCACATGTACGCCCATTGAGAAAGATACTGATCATGAGTTTCTGCTACAGAATATTCTACTGGGGCACATTTCTTATAGTACAAGTGCCAGTTTTGACTTAACTTTTATGCAGCTTGAACAATTTATTTGACACATTTTGAACGATGATAAAAGAACACTATACTCCTCTTCCAAACTAATTTGTTAAAACTTTTTACCTACCAGACTTTGTCAGGGCATGGTTTATAGGTTCATATTCACCCTTTTCAGAGCCAGGGGGCTAAGATACCCCTACTGATCTGATGGTCACACAGTACACTAAGAACACTCCATTCAGTCCATTGCCTCGCAAAACAAAGGAAAACACAACTTTCTATAGGATGGCAGTCACAAACTTCATAAAAACCATTGGTTCTGCAGTTTCTGCAGGTAGTTGCATTGGTTTACTCATAGAATTATGAAACTGAATATAGAAGAGGTTATAACCTCACGATACTGATCTCAGGACTGTTGTATCACCCCTCATACAGAGTTATATCAGCAGCCTGTCAGTTATGCCAGCATGGATTCCTTTCTTAAGGGAGCCTGGTGGAGCCATTCTGTCTTGTAGAAAATGAACACTGATTGGAAAAGGCAGAGGGTTATTTTCTAACCTGGTGAAAAGAACAATGACTTTTAATGCCAGATAATGGCAGATGAGAGATTCCAACCTGCATCTCTTGTACCCACAAGTGCTTCATCCACCAGGCCTTTATTATTAGCTTTGCACTGTAGCAGTGACCAGCTTCTAGACATTGCTCATCTCAATGCAAGAAATTCCTGTGAAAGCTGAAAACTTAAAGTGTTGAAGAAAACAAGATTAGAGATTACTGTAAGGCAAAATATGTCACTGAGAAATCATCATGTACCCCAAAAAATGTTAATTTCTACAGGTGCTATTTAAGGGAACCGTTGACTGCAAATTGCACTGAAGTGCTAAGATGTCTTTGTACTATGAGACAATGGCAAAAAAGTGAGGGTTAAGTTTCTTACACAATGTCATTTCGTTAGAGCAGGTACCAATTTAAGTTTGGATCAAAGGGTATTGCTCTTATTTAAAAAAAGCGATATCCATAATGACGCAACAAGATATTATTGGTTTGCTTCATAGCCTTGATAGAAAATAATTTTCATGCATGCAGGAAAATATCTTTGACTTTTAAAAGGAAGTCATTATCCTTTTGACTGATTAGTTTTCATTTATTAATGAAACAGTTCCCAAATGGATCACTCAGAACTATTTTAATCTAATATGCTACAAAAATTTAGATTGCAAGATTACTGAATAATTTGAGTCCTTCATTTTTCCCTAAATAAATTAGTCCTGCTGTCTTTTTGGACACGCCTGATACTGTGATTAATTAAACTTCAGGTATTGTGAAATGACTGAAGAATATTTTATGAAACTCAGTGAAAGGTACAAAGTCTGAAAGATTTTGATAAATTGCTGTTAAAACATTCCATCTGTATAATGAAGTGATATTCTTGAATGCCCTGATTACAATGATTTTTAATTTCTGTGCGGTGCTAGTCTTGTTGTTTTTAATTTTGCCCTCAAATTTAAGTGAAATGCTGTTTGACTGATATAAATTGTTTGGCTGCATTAACTGAGCACAAATATTCTAGCTTAATTTTTGCCATTATTTATATTACTAAGACAACAGTGTCTCCATCATTTTGAACTAAATATCGTAGGTGAACTGTACAAATTAAACTACATTGTAAACAGTTCCCTGCTTACTCTTACACAAATATGATCTGGATTGCAAAATGCTGTCTTGCTAGTGTACTACAAAAAAAAAAGGAAAAAAAAAAAGAAAAAAAAATAAAAGAAAAAAGGAAAAGGAAAAGGAAGGAATGGTGAAGAAGGGACCTGGCAGTTTGTTTCTGGTTTTGTTTTTGGTTGGTTGGTTGGTTGGTTGGTTGGTTGGTTTGCTTTGGTTTGCTTTGGTTTGGTTTTTTAGGGGAATAAAGACCTCAGGAGGAATTTGTGTTTTTTAATAACAGTGTCTACCCCTTTTACCTTTTTTTTTTCATCTTCAAGTCTGTCTTCTAAAATTCTGGTGACAAATAAATGCCACCATATACTACATCAATATTTTCTTTTCAGTCATGCTGAAGGGCACCCAGACAAGCTGTGAAGATAGTCTGATGTCCATTAACATGCTTGATGTAGATCCTGTTGCAAAATGTCATCAGACCTGAGCCCAGGTTTGTCTACTGAAGGAACTTATGGTTCTTTCCAGCATAAACTTTGACAAGAACTGGCATTCTAATTAATTTGGCAAAAGGAAGCCTGGGGCATCCACTCTCCTTCCGAGGTCCAGACAAGACATGGGTCAGGCTGTCACTATGGAAATACCTGTATGAATTATAAAGAATGGTATTTGTATTTGAATACTGGAAGTTCGTGAGGACTGGTAGAGCTGTAATTTCAGCTGACTTAGCTGCATTTGGTTACAGATGTTTTTTAACAACTGGGACTGAAATTCAAGGCAGGTGTCCTTTAAAGCACATAAACACAAAACTCTCTATTAGCTTGCTGCAGTTTTGATTATAGCATTATATATTGTGGTGATTTTCCGTTTACTGTCAGTTGATGACTTATAATACAATTACACATTGTAAAAACAACAACAACAACAAATAATTTTACAGGCCACAATGCAATACTGAGGTAGCAGAAAAAGAAAGGTTAAAAATCTAATAGACAAGCACTAAAGATGTAAAACATTAGAAAACAAAAAAGAGTTAATATATTAAATATACAGCATAGCGTAACAGATGCAGGTAATAAAAAGCATTGGAAAAGAGAAAGTTTTCTTGTAAGCCAGCAAAACTGAAAAATGTCATGTTAAAACAATGTCAAGGTAAGGCATTGCAAAGCAGACCCCTATCCATCCATTTCACAAACCTAGAGAAGTTTCTAACATTTAAAATGCTTCAGAGCAAATGAGCTGTAGCTCCTCTTTTCAACATAATGAATAAAATAATGAGATCTTCCTATGGCATCTCTATTTGTATATACCTGAAAAAGAGAGGACAGAATTTCAGTATAATGAAAAGAATGTATAGAACAATAAGTGTTTTGTAAACAAGACCCTAATGTACAAAAATTCTATACTATGGTTTGTCCAACATTTCAGAAATACTCTTTTTGGCAGAAGGTAAATAAACATTCTGACAATATTTTGCTACATATCTAATCTTCCCTTGAGATGGTATGATGCTTTGTATATAATTCCATCAATGTCATTTTAATTCAGCAGTTGCAATTACATATTATTGTCTAATTAGAATAAGCTGTAAAAAAAAAAAAAAAAAAAAAAGAAAAAGAAAAAGAAAGGAAAATATTATGCTGCACTTGAAAAAAAAAAACAAAACCATTGCAGGTTGGTCTTTATCATAATTTTGCTGGCTGAAATTGTGCTATTAAGCAAACAATGTTTTTATGATGATTCTTTTTAAAAGGAAGAAAAAGTGCCATGCTTAATAATATATAATTTATTTTAGCCATTATATAAATGGGAAAAAGTCACACAATAAGCTGAGACTCCTTTAAAAGTATTCAGTGTGACGTGATGCAATGTCAAGAGAGCGTGACCAGTCTCACAGAACTCATTTTCATGAACATGGTATTTTTGCAGTTCAAAACAGCCCATACAGTTACAGTGCTAAATATTTTTCCTATTTCTTTCTTCACTATTTATGCAGAAATTTTCATACATATTTTTTCTTACCCAGTCTAAAATCCAGCCTTATCTCGTCTGCTATGAAATGCAAGTTCTTCATCATTTCTTTATACCAAGACCAAGTAGTATTGCAGGTGAATAATACTATTTGTATGTAAGATCTGATAATTAAAATATTTAACTGGGTCCAGAAACATCAATGGCTTTTTAATGTTCAGCCATCTGTCCAAGTTCCAGGCATATTCACATTGAAAACACTCTGTGAAAATCATGGAAAGCAAAAAGACAGTATTTCCTCACTACACCGTAAACCGCTCTGAATCCCATCTCCTCTTGTCTCCTCTCTTCTCCCTTTCTATCCTCCATTAATTTCATTTTTCAGGGCTTTAAAAAATTCTTGTTTCAGGTTTATTCCAAAATAGCCAAAATAAGAAGTTCAGGGTTGAAATCTGTAATAGATATTACCTGCTTTGATTATTGTTAACTTGCGGGAAAAAGCTTGATTCAGAGTTTTAGACACTTAATACCATTTTCAGTATCTCAGACCAAAAATTAGAGTCCCATTAATTAACAAGGATCTTAGGAATTAGTCACTGTCATGCTGAACTTATATTCCCAATATGCCATTAACCATTGCCCTACAATGAGATATGGCCGTAAAAACTCCCTCCCCTGAAGTGTTTCTGTGGAAACATCACTTTTTCCTCCCTTGCAAGGTGCAGTTTCATTAGGACACTGCTCCCGTGTTGATTAGAGCTACACTCTTCCTCTGGGATTAGCAGTGCGAAACACACATTTGGTGCTCAATAATTAATAACATTTCTGCAATGCAGTATGAGATTGTGTTTGAAATATGGATTGATGACAGCTCTCCATCTTCAACACAGCAAATTACCTTTGCTTTGCACTGTATTTTTTTTTAAAAGAGTATTCTGAGACATCTTTTAAACTTGTACTGAAAAAGGGGAGAGTTAAAAAAATATGCCTGAGAGTAAAAGTCAATTTCCTATTGCTAGATTTTTTTTTCAGAGGACAGACTGTCTGAAGCAACTACTTTTCACTATTGCAACCATTTGTCTTTTGGGCAGCCTTTCTCAGACAGTGTAGTGTGGACATTTTAACAGGAACTGTGTACCACTACAACATTCTACCCATAGACTATTTATCAAGGATTTGACCAAGTTTTGACCAAACTATATAGAAATGTGGGCTATGGCACATCTTCTACGTCTGGCCCAGCAACATCCTCCAGATAGGACATCTACTGCCATATAGAATGGACTGGTGGTCAAGGCATCCAGGACCCTCTGCATGGAAACCAGGAGAGAGCAGGACCAGAAGGGGCCATGAGCACACTTGGGTCTCACTCTAACATGAAGCTAGAGTGAGAAGGACCACTAGGATACCAGCTCCTGGTTCTAAAGTATAAGCATAATTCAATAAAATCCATATCTAAAGCTCTTGTCAGAACAGGGACACACACCTTCAATGAAAGGGAAAAAAAAAAGAAAAAAGATCTGCATGTTAAAACTGGTTTCCACAACATTGTCGTGGTCTCATTCAGGATGATGATTCCCATATTCCCCCTTTATTTCCCATAGCATCTATTAATTTTGGTCTACAAGAGGAGTTTAGTTGGAAGGTGAGAAGGCAAGGAAAATCCTCCAAACCCGAGCAGTCCCACTGGTGTTTCCTGCCATGTATCACATATACATCAAGTGCAGACATGGTTTCTCTCTGCGCAGGATTAAGTTTCCTTCTCTCTACTGATGCCCTGGAGAGTGCAGGGTGCTGCTGTGTAAGACAGTGATGTGACACAGTGTTTGACTAATGGACAAGCACTGCAGTGATTGAATTACTGGGGATTACTTCCCAAATGTCCTATCACTGATCACTACTTAATAAACATATTGAGCATTTTTCTTAAGACAACTCACCCTGTGCAAAAAAAATGACATAGCCCACAATGCCACACCCAAAGACCCCAAAAAAACACTAAAAGTGACACAAAATCTTTTAAATCCTTCAACAGACTTCAGTAGCTGCCTTTCTGTACAGAAATGTCTCTCTTTTCTAACCAATGTATAGTCCTCGAATTGACAAAGAGAAATCTTTTCTTGCAAAGGCTGCTCAAATGTAGTGTTTTATGTCTCCTCCATACACCAGCCGAAAAAACAAACTAATTTTCACATTAGCATTTTTAGTGGCAACTGTGAAGAAATGTTTGAGAGTGTTTTGTTTTTTTTTTCCTCACATTAAATATTTTAAAACAATAATTTATTTTAACAACCAGGAAGGGGACATTCTTCTAATGCAAGACATTCTGAAGCAAAATTATGTCCTTCATCTGGTCTGAAAGCCCTTTTTCTGCAGAATCTCTGGTGTTCCTTCCAGAATAGTCACCCAAAGAACTCCGCAGATTCCATGCATTGGTTACATGCACTTTGCACACTAGAATCATTGATTAGAGTTAGGTCACTGTTTTAATAATCACATGGATATTTAGCACTGAATTAATGGCAGTGGAACAGTTACTATGGTTCAAAGCTTTGAGGTGTTCTGTGGCAACGTATGATTTCTGATGGTGGAATTTGCTCTTGAATGGATGGAAAAACTTGGGAAATTCATAGTAGTCTCTCTGCTGACATTCATGGCAGTGAAATTTATGCTAATGACTGGGGAATGGACAATTTGAGGGGTTTCTCTGCCTGGGTCACATGCACCCTTACCAGGGATTCTTCATGATGGAGTTACCAAGGTCACTCACCTCTTGTTTCCTTCTGTTGGCTGTTTTTCAGTGCTCCTCTTATTGTGAGCATTTAGAGTCTCCAAATTCCTTCCCTTAGTCTTACTCTCCTTCTGTCTTGCAGGGCGCAAAGTATCTCTTTTGGTTTTTGGGTCTAAACGTAACCCTCTCCTTCCTACTTTTCCTAAAGTCTACTTTCCTTGATGTCTAACACCTTCACCCAAACTTGTTTTTCTTTCCTGTGAAGTTTCTACACATTCTTTTCTCTTTGCTTTTTCTCCCTGTCTATCCCAGTTGAATTTGTATGATCCAGTTTGACTTCCTTTGTATTTTCCAGTTAATTCATCTGCTCTATAAGCTCCTCCAGTTTTTCCTCTGCTCTAGGAATCGACTTCTATTTAATATTTATGTGCCCTGTGCAAGCTTCATGCCTATCTGAGAGCACTGCATATACTGCACTCTGGATTGCACTGAAACCTTGGTAGCCAGTCTGCAAAGCTCCTGTTGTTCCTCCTTTCAGTAAGGTTATAATTTGTAAATTAAAGGACTTCTTTGCACTGAGCACACCTCATTTTACTGTGTCTGGTTCACTCAGATTCACTAAGCTTCTTCCTCAGTTATTTATGCAATATACACTGCCTCCGAGAATCTGCTATAACTGCATCCAAAGTTCAGCCTCACTTTGTGTGCACTCAGGTCATTTCTCTTTTACAGGGCTGTTCACTTCAAGGTAACTTTTGCTATCTAGATCAGGTTAATGGACAAGCAATAAATAAGTAATTTATTCCATGATGTTAGCAGTCTTAAAATGTGCAAGCTTCCATACAGAATTGTGTTCAATATCCACAATGCAACCCACAGCATGTGGGAATAGGATACTACAAACACTTTGAGAAGACATCTGTAGGCGTTTTCCTCAAGTTTCATTAAAACATTTAAATATATATATCTAGCAGGATAATTTGTACAATTAGGGTGAAATTCACCATTGGGAAGAGAGCCAACATAAGACCTCTTCAATGCTCACATCCCAATTAATTGTTCAGAGAGTAAACAATGACCAGGTCTTATCCTGGTATCCTATTCAGGGATTAGTTAGATCCTCAAGATTTAAACCATTTATCCAAGTGAATTTTTCATCCAAGTGCAAGGTATGGAATTTAAAACATTCACAGTACTGCACTGGGCTCTGGGACTTGGATTGATTTAACTGGAATTTATGTCTGCATCTCTCAGTAAGTCATCTAGCCTCCTTTTATTGCTGGTGGAGAGAGGAAGGCCCATTCATTACATGAACTGCTAGCCCACACAAATTTTATCCAGGCAATCAGCTACATTGGTTCTTGCTTTGACAGGCAGAGGAACAAGTCAATTGTTTCAGGAATGAGGAATCAGAGAAAGAGATTGAGTTAGGATTGAGAACGTGGCTACCAGCTGATTTCTCACTGATCCTTACTTTAAGTGTTGTTTCCCTTAAACTGTTGAGCCAAACATTTTGGTCTAACTCCAAAAAATATTGAAGACAAAAATTTAGCATATTATTTATTCTGTAGATTTTTTTAGCTCCTCCTATATATGTATGTGTATATATATATATATATATAAAGAAAACAGTGAGCACCTCTCCTGCATAGCCTCATTTGCTCTAGCACAGGTCTGGGGATTTATGCAGTAATTCCACCACTCCCACAGCTGCTTTGCACTATACCCCACCACTGCCACGGTAGCATTTATGTGCATGGCCCTTTTCACAGCAGCTGTCACAGAAAGCTGAGCACACAATCACCTCTTTCTGTTTGCTCCTGTTGTTGTCGTGATTTATTAGGTACAAAGGCAGGAGACTGGCCCCGCACAAGTCGGAAATAGAGTGTTTCACCCCAAAAGGGAGTATGGGGAATGGTGGGAGAGCTACAATGACCAGGTAAGCAAACAGCAAGTGGCCTTAGGGCAGTGTGATATGTCTGTGAACAAGAGGAGCAACCCTGGGACAATGCCAGGCCAGGTCCTCTGTCTGTAATTCCTGTGCATCCCATATAGTGTGCTTAGAAGAGAAAAAGGCAAAAGAAAACACATGGCCACTGCTGATTTCTGTGTTCCATCTGACTGCCAAAAAAAAAACCTGCACCATGTTCATTCGATTGATCCAAACCACGTGTCCTGTTTGATGTTGTCATAATATGGTGCTTTGGGTAGGAGAAGCCTTACACCTGACTCAACTAGTAGAGCAGATGAAGCAGGAAAGCATTCAAAATTGGAGTAAGCAGCTCCAGAATGCCTGTAGAATGGTGATCCCACTACACATTAGAGGGTTACAGTAGGTCTAACCAAAGAAGCTTTCAGAATAAAAAGAGCTTTTGCAAAATGAAGAGAGAAACTGATGAAAACTTTTTAAATATGAAAATGCTGGTTCTCCACCAAAATATCTTGGGGGAAAATGTTGAGTTTTAGAGTGTTTTTAAGGAAAGGTTTCATACTTATTTTAGATAGATTTCAGAAGATCTTTTTCATAGCTTTCTCAGTTTAATTTAATTTATATATTTATTTTCAATTTTGTTCTGGCTATTATATATTGCATGACATTATACACCAATGTTACAATTTTAATGAATATCAAATATTACATCTTTTGGGTGTCACTGGGATGAACTGTTTCAATATGTTTTTGTATTGAAATATTTAAAACTATTTAATTCTGTGAAATACTTGGAGATTTCACGTATTCATCTAATCTTGAGTCCAGTCAGATTTCCAAATGTTGAACTCTCCCATAGGGCACAAAATCAATTTCTCCAGACATCTCCATTAATAAATGAATAAGCCTCATATATTATAAAGCTGATGGTTATAAATCTGCCATGAAACAATACTCTTAATAAGCATTTTATCATCATGTTACACTCTGCTACAAGTTAAAAGCATTTTGTTTATTGTTTATTAAAAGATCTACTTATTGACCCCTGTAAGGTATTTACAAGTGTAACCTTAGAACACATCATGACCAAATTATACCTTTACTTTTCCCAAGTGTTGCATCACAGGTGAATTTTATCATTGTAGGAGGGTGTTTGGTAAAACACTTGTGCAGTGTTACTTTCCCCTTGGGTACAACAACATTCACTCATGTACAAAAGGCTATCAGCTAGAACGCCACATATCACACACCTGGGGAACTCCTGCTGTTTAAGTAACATCAGGAACATTCATTGCTGAGTGTCATACAAAATTTATACACCCTTGTTATTTTTTGTCAGCTGGGATTCTGTTTCTTGTCTGTGTGTTGTCTAGATTTTATTTTTTTTTTACTACATTGCATTTCCTTCAGTGATATTTAGTCTTCATTTAAAAGCTATCTGGAGTCACTACATAAGAGAATTCTGAAGAGTAGAAAAGTACATGTAAATGTCAAACAACTGTATTTTGTTGTACAGTATTCAGGTCTGTTTTGCCTGGCCATATATATATACACTTGAAAAACTTATTTTTTATATTTTATATCTTCACAGTGAAGAATCTGTTTGCATTCCAGACTGTAATCGATCTGAATCAAGTAGAGAGGAGAAAAAGCTTCCTGTTAAAGAGGATGCCCTAACAGTCAAAAAGACTGGAAACTGTGTCAGTCTAATAGTTCCACAGCAAGACTGTCAGCTACAAGACCTACTCAAACAGTTAAGAACACCTGCTGCTTAACAGAGAGTGCAATTGCATTTGATGGCTGTGTTTTGTTGTCTCCAGCCGCAGTGTCCTGGCCAGTGGTTCTTGTCAAATCTCATGAGCTACATAGAGTTGTCACTGAATAGCCTGGCAACCTCCCCAAGACAGTGTAGTAGTTGCAGAAAGGGAAGTAGGTGTCGTTCTCCTGTCTCAGTATCAGACCAGTGCTAGAAGTCACTGGGAGGAAGCACAGATGGAAAACAACAGATGCAGATGTCTGATCATTTGTGAATGATAAAAAAATCTCGTCATCTCCTGGGATGAAGTGGTCTTGTGGTACTGACCAAACCTTATTTACATCCTTTCAGCCTAAAAAGTGCTATGCCATTTCATACTGGGGGATATTGTTCAGCTCATGTTTTCAGATCCCCCATACAATATTGGTTTTGTGTTGAAAACCTGGCGTGGATATTTTTCACATTAAGGCCTAACTATCTCTGTATATTAGTGTCACAAAAGGTTTGGAAATTTTCAAGATGGAAAGTGATATAAAATAGCAGTGATGGGTATACTATGTGATGTTTTGAAAGGCTATTTCTGATTAAGACAAGGTATTACATCTTGCATCACTTGTGAGCATCATTCACATATATCTGATAAAATCAGTCCTAGAATGGGATGTTTCATGAGGCTTTCACAAAGTAGACATCACATCATCATGGGTTTTTGCATTCCTTCCATCATATTTGCATTTCTGATTTGATTAAATGCAATGAATAAGAAACTACTCAATAATCCACAAGAGTAATTTTTCTGCTGATAAGTCACATGTGCATAAATATCTCTGTAATAATTTATCAGGCATGCCAAACACCTAAAATTCCTCCAATTGTGCGCTCTTTTCAGAGAAAAGAATTCAAATCAACCCTTTGACAAACATGTTGACTAAGCAATGTTGAAAGCATCTTAAAGCTCTGTGCAGCAGGAAGCAGAACTCGCAGTTCAAGAGGTGGCATTGTCCTCTCTCCATCCTGTGAATAGGATGCTCCAGTGTAGCAGAGATGTGCTCAGAGGTGCTTGAACTGACATTTTTCAGATGAGAAGCAAAACCCAGCACTAGCTACCTTAATTAACAATTGCAATAAGGTCACAGGAATAGAGGAAAGAAGTTACATCTGGTATCAAAATAATTTTTTGCATTGTAGGTCATGATAATAGGCATCCTGGAAATGTTTCATTCAGACACCAGACACTTAATTTCCCATTCTAACCAGGCATGCTGCTGAAACAGCTGCCAGCATTAGCATCGCTGGTGACTGTGCTGGGAGGTCATTGGCAAAGTTTCTGTCCATCAGCTCTCTCTCACTTTGTAGTTTCTTTCATCCTTATAGATTAAAGTCATTCATATAAATGCCAGCTATGATTTTCATAAGGAAAGGAGATATCAACAGATTACAGTTCGTGGAGTAATATAAATAAATGCCCTTGCTGATGTTCACAGAAAACAACTCTCTATGCATAATAATTGCAAAATATGTTGTTTACTTCCAGAACTCAGGACAGGACAAAATGATTTTTTGCAAGGTATCATTCTTCTTTTGTGTTTTGTTGTTATTTATCTCCATAGAACAAGCAACATGGAAATAATTTAAACTAAATGACTTGAGTGATATATCACTAGCAAGCTATTTGTGTGACAGAATTGGCTTTCACCCAGGGAAACAGTTACAGAGGCACATAGAGGTTTCCTTAAAAGCTATTCAAAATGGCAACAAAATAAACCATTACAGTGGTAGAACTGATCTAGTTTAGACACCTTAGACTTGTACATCTGTTTTAACCAATCCCAGGAGAAACTATGACTTTTTTACACAGGTAAACTGGAGTTCTACACTTCAGCCTCTTATTTCATTTCAATGTTTTTAGCATGTTGCAAGGCCTTTTGTTCTCCCAAGGTTGAAGAACTTGGGTCACCACAACCAAGGTGCATATTGATCTGATC
Organism: Columba livia; assembly: GCF_036013475.1. NCBI lineage: Eukaryota > Metazoa > Chordata > Aves > Columbiformes > Columbidae > Columba > Columba livia. The sequence goes on along the minus strand of NC_088602.1, from coordinate 10,159,423 downwards.
TTGACTCAAGTGACAAGACTAGGGAAACAAAACACACATGCACCTGTGCTTGCATTGTGCGTCTAGCAGGCTGGGAAAAAGCCTAGCTATCAAAATCAAAGCAGCTTTTAGTAAAGAGTCTGGAGAAACAATTAGTATTACTTGTTCTGAGGAAATCCTTTTCATACATAAAACTGAACATAACTAACCTATAGTGAAAAAAAAAAAAAAGTATTTTGTTTTGGAAATTATGTCACTGATTGGAGTTTGCCTCTCTCTAGATACGACCTGTACTCTGCTCTGCTCTACTCAGTGCAATGTGCCAGCAGAAAAGCAGAGTGGGATAAAAAATATATGTGTATTCAACCAAACTTAATAGCGGGATTCCTTTGGGAGATCAAAAGTGTAATTCTGCCAAAATCTGTTTGCAAGAAAACCTTAAAATTTCGCTGAACTAAGATTTCCCATCATCAAAGGGTTATGGCAGGGCTGGGCATAATAAATGTAAACAATTCCATTAGTAGACATCATAGTCTATGTCTCTGGTCTATCTTTATTTGTCTATTTTTATACTGCACACATTGCGGTGGTTTCCAGTTGACAGAGTAGCAATATGCAATTAGAGCAGAATTGTAAAGTACTATCACAGGAATTTACCAGTAACCCAGCTTCATAACAATATATCAAAAACAAGTGGTGCTCCTTTCAAAGAGGTGATAAATTAATCCACATCTCAGTCCGGAGTGTTGACTTTATAGTAAGTAGGTGCAGCATGATAAAGTGGATGATGCATTTCTGAAATAACAATTCCAGTTATTGCTGGGCAAACTACTAGGATTTTTAACTATAGGGTTTATTCCTTACTGATACATTGCTGCTTATTTCCTATTCAATTTTTTATATCAAGGAATTTGCAATGAATAATACTTGAGTCTTTCAAGCTTTTGCATCAAATTTACATCAAATAGACACTGGATCTCATTTAAAGCCCTGGGATCTCTATGAGAGCCACACATGCAGCTCAATTACTCTTGGGCACAGTACAAAGGCAGTAAAAGACTGCATCAGCCAAGACTGACCCAAAACTAAACTGGAATTCAGGAGGAATGGTGACAGATGCTCCACTGAAGATTTAACTGCCAGCTGTCCTTTCCCAGAGCAGGACATATCCCCAGATTTCGTCCTTTTCCTTTCCCTCAGCCTCATATCGCTGCTTTATAATTGTCATCTGAATGGCGACTAGGGAGGGAGTAACGTGTTCCCTTCACAATCTTTTGCAAGCTGACCTTCAAACAACTGAATTTGACTACATGCATCTAGTGTTCATGTACACACTTAAAGCTGCAGAGTTTGAACATCTGTACTACGCCTATGCCTGAAGCTAGGAGAAGTGCTAGAGTATCCCTACTTCTTCAGGCAAGCGTTTCTATTTACATGGGCTAATCCTTCATTTTAATGGTATTTATTTTACCTCTGTGGTAGGCAGGTCTGTCACAGACCCCTCTGAGCTCTGAACTCAGCAGGAGTTAAGAAACCCCACCAGGTAGGACACCCAGGACTGGAACTAGGTCCTCTCTTTCTGCCAGATCAAGGTCGAGGGTGCCAGGTCACCCAGCCTCCTGGTCCAGCTCAAACTCAGTAAGTGCTGGGAGAAGGTCTCATAGTCATCATACCAGAACTAGAGGCAAGATCTCAGCTCCCAAAGGATCCAAAGCCTGCTTCTGTTGCTGGCATTGAGCTCCCACTGAGCTCAAGACTCAGCATGACCAAGGGTCCAGGACTCTCAAACAGTTCTTAACACACACCTAGTATGTGTTTCAGTGAGAGGAGCATGCAATCCTCAGAGGCAACCTCTGGAAGAGGTTAGTCCCAGCTTCCATTCAGCTGAGAAGCACATTGACAGAGCCAAACTGATCAGTGCAACAGGTTAGATTTTGCTTTTCCCCCTTGCTCTGAGGTACAGCAAAAGGAAGGGATTGTCTGAACAGCAGGTTACAAGCCACCAGCTGTTCTGTTCTGCCTGGCATTTTGGGGGTAGGTGCATAGTAGTTAACTTCCAAGATCCAGATAAAATCCTGGTGATCACCGCAAGGAAAAGGTGGAGCCCTTATATGCTCATAGAGATCATCTCCCAGTCTAGCCGCTCTTAAAATACCCACTGGTTTACGTTGTGTTTGTCTGCTGGATTCTGTCATGCTGCTTTTGAAGGGGAAAGCTGTTGGCATTTGTTGTGTTACATGATCCATTGCAGCTCCATGTACTGTAGTCACGGACGTGAACCGACAAGACGGTTTTGTTTATGCTTAGCACACAACTTTGTTTTTAGATGACTAGAAGAGCTATTAAACTGAACGTGAAGGCTGGTATAAAGTCATCTGTGTTTAGTAAACTATGTGTCTTGCAAACTGTTACACTGCAGGCTAACATGTGTGAGTATATCTATTTCAGGCTTTAAAAAGCAAACAAATAAACAGCAAATTTGTGATACTCTGCCAGGGTCTCCAATATGGTTGTCTTTCCAAAATTCCTAAATGGCTGTAGCAAATGTTTTGGAAACTAAAGTGAATTGTTTAAAGCTATGTTGCATCTTGTATATAAGTCACACTTATTTGTATGTGGAGACTATGTTTTTCCTGTTTACATCATTTCAGAGTCTGCCTGTTTCAGCTAAGGAATATTTCTAATGGTCTTTCTTAATCCCAAGAACCACAGGTTAATATATATATATATAAATACCAGCTCATCTGCCTAAGGAAGATGTGAAAGAAGTGGTTTCATTATCTACGTTTATAAGTGCTGCAGTCGGCTTTCCTTAGGTAGCAAGAGTAGAAAAAGAAGCAACTTTGATAGAGATCAAGATATGATGGGATCTGAAGATAAATTACCCTAAGAGGACTCATTTTACAGGAGAGCGGAGCAAAACGTTTATTTCTGTCTCCAAACTCAGGTCACCATGAGGAGCTGCTTGTATAGCTTGTCCATTATTTCTTTCCTGTTACTAATACAGTTTTATCCTCTGACCTGACCTGTAATTAAACAAAACAAAACAAAACAAAATAAAATCTTTAAGCTAGTGGTGGCTAATTTACCAAGTATCTTGATGAAGAAGAGATCAGACATTAGAAGGATCTCTCTACCCACAACAAGTATAGCCCCTTTCTGAGTATTGCTCCAGTACTTCCAAGTACTGGGATATAAACAGATATTTTTTTCTCCAACCATAACAGACTATAATTCTCCATCTCACAGTCTATACTCCCTGCCCCATACCGGGAATCCGTGGCCACCACCCTACACCAAGCCCTGCACCACTGAATGTTCCCAGGCCAGCCTAAATACCTGCCCCCTGCAACCCAAACAGTCCAGGTCTCTTATCTATTCCCCTCAGTCATGTACTTCTTCCTCACTGCTCCATGCATCCCTCAGTCCCACAGCTCCCCTTCCTGACACCAATCCAACAGAAGGGAAACCATCAGGCTGTTCCCTCCTCCAAGATGGACACTGCCCATGTCCTGAGGGCAGCAAGAGGCAGCAGTGGTGCCCATCAGGTAGCACAGAGCAGGTCACGGCTGGATGTACAAATGTTCTGTGAAATGAGCTGGCACACTCTGCTTGTTTTCCTAGAATATATAGATATAAAAGACAGATATATTGCAGCAGGTAGATATACACACAGATATAGATGAAATTACAGTCAGCTTTATGAGCAATATAAGCTCTGGGATGCCACATACCCATGGTATAGCTACAGTGATTATATTTTTAGCTTGGATGCAAGTTACCATCTTATCTCATTTCTGTTTACAGCTCTAATGGGAAATCAGTTTCCTGGGCCCAGAATGAGAAAAGCAGCAGAGGAGCACACCTGTGGCAGCGACTGTCAATTCACATCAACAAAAAAGAGAACCCCAATCAAACTGCAGTGATCAAGCCTTTTTCTAAAAGCACAGATAGTAGCCGACATAGTAGCAGTGCTACATTTCCTGAGGCCAGTGCCAAAACACTTTACGATGTTTCGGAAGCAGAAGAGCAATACCCAGCTCAGTACCGACCGCAGACTCCCTCACCTATCAGCACCTTGAGCCACAGAACTGCCTCCGTTAGCCGAACAGAAGATGACGCCCCTACCTTCCAGTCAGAGCCTCCTCAGAGAAGTAGCTCCTCTCAAGGTTCCCTTATGGAGCAGATCAGTAGTGTGGTTACTCGCTTTACAGCCAACATCAGTGAGCTGAACAATATGATGCTTTCAACAGCCACTCCAGGGACAATGGTGGCCACTCCTCTCTGCTCTTCATACCTGATCCCACGGGAAATCCAGCTCCCTACGACAATGACCACATTTGCAGAGGTCCAACCGCTTCCTGCCATTGAAGTCAATGGCGCTTCGCAGTCAGCTCGGAAACCTTCAAGTGGCAGCATCAAAGAAGGCACTTCAGAGACCCCAGCAGCCAAGCAAGACCTTGAGGAGTTGGTAGCTTTAACTCCTCCTTCTCCTTTTAGAGACTCCATTGATTCTGGAAGTGCATCTCCCAGCTCTCCAGTTTCCGAATCAGCTCTCTGTATGCCATCCTCCCCAAAGTATGACACACTCCTTATCAGAGATTATACTCAAAGTTCGTCTTCGCTGTGAATGTAGTTCAAGACAATGTTGGATCTCAATGACTACAAGCAAGAAGCAAGGGGACAGCCGAGCCTTCAAGATCTCCAGTGTTTACGCAGATAGAGAGGCATTGGGTCATCTTGTGAGAAACAGAGAGGAAGAGGAGGAATTACTTGATAAACAGAAACATCAGATTGATCATGCTGTTCTAAAGACAAAATGACTCTTGGCAGATTATCGTGGCCTTAAAAAAACATGGGCTTTTCAGAAACACTGAATCTATTTTTGAGGGCTTATAAGGAGTCTGTTAAATCAGTTACATACCAAGTGCTTTGCTTTAGTATTACAATGAACCGTGTGTACAATATACGGGGTGGGGGGAAACTAGATTGTAAACAACTGTACAATGGTTTGTTTGTTTACTCTGATTCCTTACCCAGAAGTGAACCTTGATCTTTTATCAAGAATAGAAGACCAAACATTGAATGTACATTTTCTAACAGACTCAAATCTGGGACCAACCTGTCAAGCTTTCTTTTTTTTTTTTTTTCTATGAAGATCTCAAACAGTAGTAATGTATGTTCACTAACTACCAAACTTTATGCTGAAGCATATTGTGTCCGTGATACGTTACACGTGGATAACACTAAGCTGAGGCTTTGCAGTGAGTGACTGCAATATGGAGGGCTTTACAAATGACTTCTGAACCTACACATTTCTTTATGAAATTCTCTTCTATCAGTATCAAAAATTCAATTTGCTGACATTGGATTCACCTTCACAGCAACAAAACCCAAGGAAGATTTCCTGACTATTTCACCATGTTGCCAACTAATAATGAAGTAGCAAAAAATATTTTCTGGAGTACTGTTTTGTAATTCCCTTATCAGGGCAAGTTGTTGAGGTGAATATTCTCTTTCTAGCAGCACTATGAAGCTATATTATAGCTGCACTCCCTACTGAAATTAACACATTTTTATGGACGTTCTCATGCTAACAGCAATTAAAATACTTATTTGGGCTCCCATAATATTTGCTTGTAAGGATCAGGTAAAAACTCCAATGTTTTTCTCCATACTTTGAATGACAGTATTCTAGGAGACCAATCTGGATTATGATGAAAACTGTCAGTGGAAAGGTTGTCATAATCATAATTTATTTATAGGGAAAAACACTCTGTGTCAAAATCTGCTTAGAAGTGATTTAGTTACTCTTTAATAAGCAACAATTTTAACTTTATTTAGCTGCTGATGTCTTGCAGCTATGAACTGTGACAAAAAAAATACTTTCAAAGCAATACAAAGTAAAAGTTAAAACAGAGAAGACCTGATGAGTTATGAACCAACGGAGTCTTTCTTTGTTTCTTAGCAACTCACAGAAGAAGCAAGGGGATTCCTCATGTTTTTTTCCTATATCAAGGTAGTACAGATTAGTGCACTTCATACTGTCACAGCACTTTTTTAATACAGGCAGGGAAGAGTTTTAAAGTTTAAATAGAAGATAAATAATTTTTGATAGGTGTAATTACATAGAACTTGTAAGTCAGGCCCTAAACGCACACTGTATTGGCTCTCTCCTTCATGACATAGCTGTCCTCAGGTGCCAAACTTTTATGGGTTTGTTTTATTTTATTCAAGGATAGTATGAGGTAGTGAGTGATGTACTTCAATTCAAAGTTGAGTTGATATAGCCTTATATAGAAGACAGCCTCATGGAAGTGAGCCTTGAAATAAGGCTGCTATGTTTCATTTTCAAAACCTCTAGATCTTATTTATTCAAAGATAACAAATATTTTGTAATTAAAATTCATACCCACTTTTTCTCCCCCATGTCCAAAGTAACAAATACTTGATCAAACAGACAAACAAAAAAATTATGAAAGCACATGCACATACTTTAGCCAAGAGCATTTGCTATTCCTTTAGGAAGCTAGTTTCACCATTATGTGCTGCACCCCAATTTGTTGCTCAACAACACTACAAAAACAGATGACTGAATCCAGGCCAGCACCTCACAGAGTTACTCGAGTGACTCTGTACATCCTGCACAAGGCAGCATTATCCAAGTGCAGTCTGTGGGCATGCTTATTTTGCCAGGTACAGTCGCTTACTAGCTATGCCTATAGCATGAACTGCCAGGTCACAAAACAGTTCTACTCCAGAAGGCAGGTAGATACACCAAGTCATGACTGTAGGTCCTTGTTGCTTGTATGTAGTTCTTGCCTCCTCGCATGACTGATTAGTGTGAACTCAGTTCTGTGCAGCTGTACGGTTTCCAGACGAGAGCTTGGTTTTGCCCTCCTGGTTCACAGAACTAGCCTGTCTCATCATTCCCTGGCTGCCCACATCTTTAGGGGAAAACATCTTCCGCAGGTTAAAGCCCACATTTAAGGGAAGGGCATGTCCAACCAGTCTGTGACACAAATGTTCTCATTTAGCGAGTCTAGATCACTTAAATGTTGTTCATGAAAGACATAATATATGTTTTCCATCAGTGCAATACTGTTTTGATATATACAGAGAGTAGTGGGACAGTTGGTGTGAATTTCAAAAGGATTCTATTTGGTCTCTTTAAGTTGTTGGCCAATGTCCTTACTGGAACATTCTCTACCTTGATCTTTACCTACTCCTTTAGGTTCCCATTTCCATAGTCTTGTCTTACGTTGGTGGACACTTAATATTTACATATTTCTGCTAAAATCTGTGGGCTTCACTAGACTATGAAATAATCAACAGTGGAAATTATAGAGACATACATAAAAAACTTCTCCTTAAAAATAAAATTACTTAAAAGGAGTGAGAAATAGAAACTGTCAAACCATGACTCAGCATAAATATACTTCTTCTACTCCCAAATTGCAATTCTGCACAATCCTGGCCACAGCTGTTTCTCAGAGCTTCTTGGCATCTTCCATTTGGATTGCCAAGATGATATATACATATGTGTGTGCATGCATGCACACACAGACCAAAATCTCTCAGTCTGACACCTGAATACAAGTTTTAAGAGGCTAAAACACTAATGTGACATAATGCAAATTTTAAATACTTTTGCTCACTCTCACTTTGGGAGGAGTCATGCATCTTTTGTATATCCATTAGCTACAGAAGAAATTTTAATTGCACAAGGAACAAAGGATAGACCCTGCTGAGATTGTACCTCCCTGTTGTTGGTCTGTCTTTAATGAAAGATATCCTTAGTGGCATTTAAAGAAGGCGAAATCCATTTTAATTGTACAGGCTGGAATGCACCAGTGTCACCTTTGTATGATAGGTTTGGATTTTATCAAAGGAAGGAAAGGTTTTTTAGGGAAGAAGATAACAATTATGTAGTGACTGTAGCAGTAATTCAAAGGAGCCCAGTGGGAGATTTCCAAGACAGGAAAGTACTTTGCCATTGGGTTTGGTACAGAAAAAAAAAAAAAGAAAAAAAGAAAAAATAAATATATATATATATATTAATGACAGACATTCTGCTGTTTGTGTGCTAGTCACTGTTTAGGACATTAAGATGTAAAAGCAGAGTTTTTCAGCCATAAAAGCAAAGGTTACAATCATGAACACTTTCCAGTCAAACTGGAGAATGTGCAAGTACCAACTGAATGGCTTGAAATTGCCTTCCAATTCAGTTCTGCTGCCAGAAAGGGAATTAAAGGAGTTGAAACTATTGTCATTCTTGGCCACAGGGACCTCGGAAAATCACTTGTTTCTTTTGCGCATGAGGCCAACCCTGAAGAATGAAGGTGTAACCACTCTGGAATCTGTGCTTTTGAAATCACTCTGGCAGGCCAGTTGGGAAAAAGTGTTAGCAATACTGAAGAAGAACTGTATATTTTAATTGGCTCTGAAGAATAATTGCACGACTGGAGATGTGCTTCCTTGTATTTCTATCTGAACATTTGGTGCCTAGACTCATACAGATACCTTAGACCAGAGATCTTTAGACCACGGTCCACAAAGCACTTGCTGATCTTTCATGGGAGCCTGGCTGATCACAAAGTGCTGGCTTCTTCCATTGATTTCCAGCTACAAAAGTGAAATAAAAGTTCAATGTTAATTAAAAATGAACTGTCAAAGGTTTTAAAAGCAAAAAAAATAATGTTAGCTTGTGTGGATGTTTATTCAGTTGCTATGTTTGTAAAAGGAAAACTTTTTGAACAAAACTGGGACACTAAGACCTCCAAAAAGAGTAAATGGGGGGGCTAGTCCATGTTTAAACACTGGATGATAGCAGAGTTCACCTGGGGATGTTTTCTTCAGAGAAACCAAGTCCAAACCGAGAGAGAGCATAGCTGCGGGTGTAAATTCTGTATTGGATAGTGTGCAACCTTGCTGTTCTTTATAACACATCATTTATGAGGTGAGAGGAAATAAACATGATAGTAACAGACAGCATACAGAAAATGTTGGGTCCTTAGGGGAAATCAGAGTGCTATGTTCAGGATGAATAATGTGACCATGACTTTTTTATTGTATTGGAAATAAGTGTCAAGGCTGACCCCCCCCCAAAAAAGAGACTTTTGTGCCTAGAGTTTCAGCAGAATTTAATACCTACCTTTAAAAATCAATTTTAAACCCACTGTTCAACTGTCACTTTACTCAGGCATCTGCATGTGCTCAAAACTCCCCTGATCTTGACACATTATACTCATGCTAAAAAGGATGAGGGATCCAGAAAAGAGCATTTCCTCTTTTAAACCTCTGTATACCCCATGAGTGAGTACTAACAGTGCACAGCACATAGGCCAACAGGCTCATACTTCCTACAAAATGAAGTAGAAACCATCATCTGTTTTAAGGCTATAGGTCTGGTTACACTGCTGTTTTTGTAATAGCCTCGAGGTTAAGAGTAGAAAGGTAAAAGATAAGGCACCTAAATTCAGACCAGCCATTGCCAGAGATGATTGAAATCTTCCTCCTGCCTGGAAAGTACTCTAAAGACTCTGTGTTGGGGCACCTTCTGTTCATCTCACTAAGAGCTTCACAAGATAGAAACAAAGAATTCCAGAGCAGAAAAGGAACAGATACTCTACACCCTGATAGGACATACACTGGATATAATTAGGGATGGTATATGACCATTTGATACAAAGTACTTTAAAAATCTCAGGAGCAGAGACAAGGTGAGTATTTTAACTATAAAGATGTGGAGACAACATTTTTTCTGTGCTATGTGTGGTTCAAAAAACCCCTTGATACTTTCCTGAAAAGTGCTTTAGTGACAAGAGGGGAGAATGTGCCCTTCCTTACCCCTTTGTCTGCAACCATCTTGTCTTCCATCTGGAGTTCTCAGGCCCCTCCACAGAAAGGAGGAATCTGAGTCTTCTTGGGTAGGTGAAGGAATTAAACTTCGGGTTCCCACTTCTCTGAGGCTGCAGAAAAGAAAAAGGTACTAATTTCATTTTTCTCCACCCAACTTTTGCAAAGATGACCTATCTTTGAGAGAAAAAGTATGGCCATGAAAAGAAGTCTGTCCCAGATGACAATTAGTGTTTTCTGCACACTGCATTTTCACACTGCCTTGAGTAATCTCAGACATTTCTTTCCTTGTTCACGGTAAGGTTAGGCATTTAATAAAGGGTTCTGGACTACACAGTAGAACCAAAGAGTATTAAAAAATAGGTATTACACTGCACAATTTCAAGTGCTTAAGTCCTTTACAGGCAGTGGCCCTTAACTTTGTGAGGTCAATGGAATCACTCCAGATTAATATCCATGTAAAGAAAATAAAAGTTTCATACTGGCCAACCAAGCCTAGATCTTTGTTGTTTGCTTCAGCAGAGAAAGATAATGACATGATGCTGTTCCCGCTTTGTTACGAATCAAAGAGCAAATGTGTTTTAGTAGGTTAGCTCCTGAAGCTACTTGCTAGGCTTGGTGAATAGTACCTTCCCACCATTCTTTATCATTGCTACTCTAGCAGGTACCCCAATGGGACAATCTTACTTTGACTAAATGTGTTAAGGGATGTGAGAGAACATGTCCAAAAATAAGAAACAGGTCACAGTTTTCTGGAAGTTTTCATCAATCTCATAAAAGGAAGTCAATACTCACCATGAACAAGAAAATAATTCATCTGCTACTCCTTTCAGTGTGCACTGCACATATTAAAGGCTTCAGTTGAATTATCTGAATTCACCTTTTTTGCTATGGTTTATTATTATACCCTCTGTTCAAATCTCTGCAATTGCCACTTACAATTTTATACTGTGAAAAGGAAAAAATTTACAGACCAGTGAAGCATAAAGGTAAGTAAATTCATTTAGGTGAAGAATTGGTGTTTGTGGCTGGTTTTGTCTCATCTGAGTAATGACAGTAAAAACAAACAGTAATCATTAAGTCACTCCATTCTGCCAAATGGGAACAAAGATACTATGTATATTACATGTACTAATAGGATTATATGGCAGCTGCTGGTGGTATTTGTAATTAGAAATCTATATAGAATATAGATGTTTTAGAAAGACGGTGCCAATTCTAAAAGATTTGTGTGGGCTAAAAGTGCTTGTAATTATTTTTTTTAATTTGCTAATAACTTATGAACAACTGGTTTCAAACATTCTGTGAGTGTTCTTTTTATGTTGTTGCTGCTTATACAATTAAAAAAATAGAGAATGTAAAGTTATTCTTTTGATGTGAACTGAAAATGATTTTTCATAAAATTTAACATTTTTATCATCAGCTTTGGTTTTGCTTTCTACCTGTACAAATGTAATTTATTTTAGCATTGAAAAATACATTTGCTCGTTTCTCGATTGTCTACATCATGTTATAGTTGGTGTTTATGTAGAGTCAGGTACTTTTTGAACAGTATTAAAAAAATTCTGTGATATGACTGAAAAATTGATTTTTTTTTTCTCTGAAATGCCTAGAGCTATGTTTTCAGTGCTTTTTTTTCTGCAAACCTGGTGTGCTCATACACAAATTCTTCAATGATAGTACCTCTCTCTCTGTTGCTTCAAAGAATTAACTTTACATCTATAAATAACAGTTACATACATTCTAGTTTAGTTTGATCATTGTCTTTTGAAACAAACACAGTCTCATTGATGAGGTATAGATGGTTTTCAGGTCAAGAGGAAATAGTATAATAACCTAGTCTTGAACAACAGAAAACAAAGTTGTTCAGCTGAGAATTCAGATATTAAAGTATTATTTTCATAGATATTGTAAGATACCACATTACTTGTACCATTGCAGGTTCACAACTAATCTCAAATTGCAAACAGAACATCTGAGAAAATTTTCTATATCCTTTAATAATATGGTTTCTTGTGGTCTGCCATTGCCACCACTAGAAATCAATGCCTTACCTCAAGTCTGGCTACATTCTGTTTCCAGGTAATTAATTTTGGTTTACTTTCCCTGCTAAATGGGAAAACAAAACAAAACAGCAATACCCTCAAAAAAAAACCCCACAAAAACTAAAACAATACAAACAAACAAAAAAACACACTTTCATTTTTAGAAATTGTCTCCGTCCCATTGCAAAATCAGGTCTTACTTGGACTGGCATGAATCTGGAATAATTGCATTTCATGCAGTGAAGAATAGAATGCGAACTGCAGCCCTCAGATAAAAGACTATCACACACATGATCTTCTAAACACATCTTCTAAAGACTGCAGATTTGTTTTATTTCCTGTTGAAAAACTAAGGGTAATAACTTCATAATGCAGTGGCAGGTAAAGTGCCCATTTCCAGCAAAAAATAATGGGAATTCACCTTGTATCTTTGAACCACCTAAAACTCCATATCCTGAAGTTAATTCTTTCAGTGCAGAATTCCATGGCAGCCGTTTCAGCAAAATGCATTGTTCTAAATGTAGAAAGTTTTAGCAAAAGAAAGGGTGCAATTACATTGCACTTTGGAGACATGGATTTTGAAAACAATATGCAATAGCTTGCTTCATTGCAGAATATTTTTAAAGCATTCTCTAGAACATTGGATCCAATTTTTTTTGTTTGCAAGAAAAAATAATTTATTCCGTGGTCTATCAGTACCTCTCAGCTGTATTTCTTCTGAATTTCTATTATCACTACAGTATGATGACCTTCAGAAACTAATAAACTTATAAATCCAAACCCAGATTTAATAAAAAAATAGGGTTTACATAAGAGGAAAGGTTTACAATTCCATTATATGCCTTCAGAAATATCAGGGCACTTAATGGTGAGAAAAGTAAAAGCTCAATTTCTTGGAAAGTTTGGAGTCTAATTTCTCTGCCTGTCTGGAGTATGATCTTCCTTTCACATTTGGTCCATAAATGCTACCTGATAACAGAGACAAAAATATCACTGGTTTCAGTGTAGAAGATCGCTTTTTCAAAAAAGCCCTCATGATCATATTCACCCTATTTCAGCTACCTAGGTCATGAAGCAGCAATAATCTAAAAGTGTCCTAAAGGGAGGCAGAACATGACAAGAGGAGATAAGCAAGTTCATGGCTCCTCTAGGTCCTACTTAGCTGAACTAATACCTGGACTGGGTCATCTTTTCCTTCTTCCATCCTACTTCTGCTCTCAGCAAGGATGAACCTTGGGAACAAAGCTGGAATTTTAAGAATAGCAATCTGCCTTTGTTCTGGGGCTGTTTCATGACTTGTTTTCCTGTCATAGGTGTTTAAGACCAAACCACAGTCGAGTGCATGAGGCATTTGTTACAGCAAAAGGGTTAGGCCAGGTTTCTTTCACATATATAGAGAGGTTTGTGATTTACCTACATTTATTTCAGGGAAGTTCAGCTTGAAACCACCATCTGCTTTTATCTGTTTGTCTACTTGTAAGCCAGGTCTTAGAATTTAGGGGTTTTTTTAGGCTAAAACAAAGCAACCAGCATGCTTGTTCACTATAATTTTGTAATAAGGATTCAAAACTTCCTCCACATAACTTACCACTTTTAACTTCTTCTTTCTCATATATGTTGTAAACATATATGTGTTCACACGTATATGAAAAGAGTGAGACTTCAGATTTGTGCTTGTTTGGTAAGGTAAAGAGTAGGTTCAAGTGCTTGTCACAAGATTTCTGCAGTGTGTTAAACACACAGTGGCCTGTGTAGATACTGCACTGATGAGTCTGGAAAGGAAAATGCAGAGAGGACATGGACTCTTAAGAATATTATTTTAAGACTGAGAGGACAAGACTGGCTTCCAAGAACAAAAAAGCACTACAGGGTGTTCACCAACTAAGGTGTCAACAACAAGCTTATAAAAGAAAATCCAGCAAGTCAAAATATGAGAAGGAGACATCATAAAAGCATAGAATTATTTAGGTTGGAAAAGGCCTTAAAGATCAAGTCCAACTGTTAACCTAGCATTGCCAAGTCCACCTATAACCACATCCCTAAGAACCTCACTTATGCATCTTTTAAATAGCTCCAGGGATGGTGGCTCAACCACTGCCCTAGGTAGCCAGTTCCAATGCTTGAAAACCATTTCAGTGAAGAAGTTTATCCTAATATCCAATCTAAATCTTCTCTGGTGCAACTTGAGGCCATTTCCTCCCATCCTGTTACTTGGGAGAAGAGATCAACCCCCACCCCATTACAACCTTTCAGGTAGTTGTAGACAGCGATAAGGTCTCCCCTCAGCTTCCTTTCCTCTGGGATAAACAGCCCCAGTTCCCTCAGCCGCTTCTCATCAGAATTGTTCTCTAGACCCTTCGCCACCTCTGTTCCCTTCTCTGAACTCTCTCCAGTACCTCAAGGTCTTTCTTCTAGTGAAAGGCCTAAAACTGAACCCAGGATTCAAGGTTTGGCCTCATCAGTATCCAGTGCAGGGGAATGGTCACTGCCCTGGTACTACTGGCCACACTTTCTGATACAAGCCAGGATGCTGTTGGCCTTCTTGGCCACCTGGGCACACTGCTGGCTCATATTCAGCTGCTGTTGACCAACATCCCCAGATCCTTCACCAGGCAGCCACTCTTCCCTAGCCTGTAGTGCTGCCTGGGCTTGTTGTGATCCAAGTGCAGGACCCAGCACTTGGCCTTGTGAACCTCATACAAATGTCCTGTATCTACTTTGAAAGAATAAAAGTAGTAGGTAGAATATTGAGATAAATTGACTAAGACAAACAAGGAAAAAGACATCAAAACCCAAAATTCAAGACTCTACAAGAAGTGCTTTCTGAGATATTACTAGAAGAGTAATTATCACACTATGAATTTAGGAAGCAACTAAATAGGCCATTGTGAAGTTAGATCGGTCAAAACTTTTAAGTAGCACATTGCCATGAAGTGGACAGGAGAGCATTAAGCCATTCAGCCAAGCAGCAGTCTTCACCAAGCTCCATCTTAAAGCAATATAAGAGTGCTTGGCTTGTGACACTTACAGTTTATCCCAGCGGCCTTACGAATAGCCCGGGAAGGACTGGAGTGATGATTTCACTAGGTTAAAAAATACCATGCTTCTTGGTTGCACTGCTGCTCCAACAGCAAACAACATCTGTTGAGGCTGGGGAAAAGCACAATGATAGCCCAGGTATAATAAGGCAGGTATGTCTTCAGTGAATTAAAAATCCCTAACCACAGAGAAAAACCCACAGCTCAACACAGCTACAGAGAAGTCGCTTCTGCTGCACATAACCACAGATAGCTCATCAGGCAATGACAGCTTGAATTCCGTCCAAATGGTACACGTTCCTTGTACCATGCAGAATCACAGAATGTTAGGGATTGGAAGGGACCTCGAAAGATCATCCAGTCCAATCCCCCTGCAGGAGCAGGAACACCCAGATGAGGTTACACAGGAAGGCATCCAGGAGGGTTTTGAATGTCTCCTGAGAAGGAGACTCCACAACCCCCCTGGGCAGCCTGTTCCAGTGCTCTGTCATCCTTACTGAGAAGAAGTTTCTTCTCAAATTTAAGTGGAACCTCTTGTGTTCCAGTTTGTACCCATTGCCCCTTGTCCTACTGTTGGTTGTCACCGAGAAGAGCCTGGCTGCATCCTCATGACACTCACCCTTTATATATTTGTAAACATTAATAAGGTCACCCCTCAGTCTCCTCTTCTCCAAGATAAAGAGCCCCAGCTCCTTCAGCCTTTCCTCATAAGGGAGATGTTCCACTCCCTTCATCATCTTTGTCACCCTGCACTGGACTGTCTTTGTCTATAGCTTTGATATAATGGACTGAATACCAAGGGGAAGGAAATAAATTATTGCATAGAAAAGGCCAACTCTGCTGTGATGGATTACATTAAATTACAGGAAATCTCTTTTGCTCTATTATTCCTTTCTTATCTGCTGATGACAGACCATGGGATAGAGTTTTTAATTCCTTCATTATCCTTCCACTACCCCAAGCAGACAACAAATTCACAACATTATAACCTCTAGGGGATGTTCAATCACCTCATACTGCATTGATAGCAGTTGTCTTCAAAATAGATTGGGAGATACAAGCAATGAGTCAACACTGGCTGAGAGGGAGCATGCAGTTGGCTAAATGAAGTACAGCACCACATACGTTTTACCAAACAAGGTAAAAATAAAGACTCAGATTACAGCAATATAAATCCTGAATAATTTCACTGAAAATACTGGTGATGAGTGTGAATGAGACTTAAGAGTTTTTAACAGATCAGGGGCTGAGGCTGTGTTCAGAGTAACTGGCAATGTAATAGTTGCTGTATTTATTTTTTCTTAAACTGCTTCCGTAGTAGAAGTTTGCCAGAGAATGTGAAGCTTTTGTTAATTAGTATCTGTTTTCCCACCTTCTATATTTGATAATTTTCAATAATTTATTTACTTTGAATTTTTCTCAAAAAGTTGTCTACAAAAAAGTGTCCTGTATTCCATTGGAAATCTCCTAAAACCTTTTACTTTTGCAGTTTTGATCAATCCTTGGTAATTTTGTATTAGGACTGACAGTATTGGTTATTTTTTTCCTTAAACTAAAACCCAGAAAAACAAATCCCAGTTCTAATTAAGGCAATGGGAATTCAGTCATATAATTACTTATCCAGTGAATAAGTTTCTTGTTAACCCTATTTGTGTTGGAGCTGATAAAAATACCCATCAGGAATGGCAGCATTCCTGATAAATAACAGCTGAAGGGGGTTGCGTGTTCACAGAAATAGAGTTCCTGACTAGAGCTGGACTTCCTCCTGACTAATATCCTGTTTTATGCTACACCAATTACCTTTGATACAAAGCTAGTTTTCTAGGAGAGTAAGTTCACTGGGATAGTCAAAGGCTGCATCATGCCAGTCAGACTCAGAGCCAGAAAATGTTTCCATTCATCTTAAATTTACTAGGCTAGACCAGATATAAAGTTATGATCTCTATTTTAGGACTTATTCAGACTTCAAACATGAAAAAAATCAAGATGTAACGCTAAGACGTCAACACGATTAAATCAAAACTGAAGAGAATGATCACCTTGTGATAGAAATCTTTCTGAATTTAACAACTGTCAAGTCTCATTTCTCCTTCTGTTCTACAGGGGAAGAGCTCCAAATCAATATGCAAACCCAACCCCAAATAGTTTTTACTACATGGCTGTTGGAACATCAAACCCTAGTCATCAATCCAATGGTTGAATCTCATTCTCGGTGATGAAAATGGTTTGAATGGAGTTATCAGGCAGTGGAAGGGTATTTAGCTGAGTTAAACACGTTAATTCCTAATACCCACTGGCTAGATAATAAACATGTATTTTTTGTATATATTACACGCTTTTCGCATTAGGAGGTTTGGTACATGACTGGTTAAGGTAGAATTTTATGCAGTTGTCAGCAACTAATAAAGGCTACTCTTTCTCACAGCACTTTGTGTTTTCTAAAGATGCCATTTATGTATTAATTCTTTAACACTAGACAGCAGTAAAAATATTCTGATTGCTCATTGCCTCTGTTTTCTTTTTTCTCTTTACGAATTCCTTCCAGAGCAGATCGGTACCTCTGATGTATTTCTGTGGTGTGTCAGCTCACATTGCATAGCACTCAACAGGTGAAGTATTTTACCTGCACAAGGCAATAAGACTGTTTTTTTTTTCCTCTACTCACACATCAAAGCAAAATTCACAGAACAGGTCAAATGTAATTATGGGTTGTATTACATGGTTTCGTTCTTCAAATATTTCTGTTTGTTAGTGGTCAGTTTACACTTGACAGACAATAATAAGGTTTCTGATATTCAAAGCCACTGTCTATAACAATTAGTGTCTATAGCCACTATCTATAACAAGTGAGTTTGGCATTTTCACTGACTAGTTGTATCCATATTGTGTCTGAATAACTTTTAATAATAAATACTTTTGTATGAGAAGTAGAGAGACACAAAAAGTGGATCCCTTGTGGCAAACTGCTACAGACTTTGAAAGGAAATTTTACTTAATTGTTTTAGGATCATTTTAGTATTTTTGCCTTACTAAAAATATGTCTCAGTCATAAAGACAGAAAGGATAATGCAGTTCAGTTCATTTCTTTGAGAGATCTCTTCATTATTGGCATCGATACACAGAGTTACTGAATCAGTTGCCCGTGGTCACCCAAATTAATGTATGTTGATGACCTAATACAACTGTGGGGTAAAATGTACTTTTTCAAACATTCTTCACTGAACTTTAAACTATATAATATTTGCCTCACTTTTGACAAGCTTAAAGCAGATGAATGATTTGATATGCATCAGCCAAAATACAGTAACCCAGAAAGCTGCGTGGTACGTGACAATCCCCCCCAAAAAAAACAAAACAACCAAATTCCCTTCTTCTTAGTATTCCCTTAACTAAACAAAATTGTCTGTCTTTAAATATTCAGCATAATGGAAAGCTGACAGAGGAACCAAGTTCCAAACTAATGATTCTGCTAAAGGAAGAGAATTTTGATCCACTGTAAAAGAGACTGAAGCATGAGAAAAATATATGAAAAAAACATGGTATGTAACTTCTGCTTTTCTAATTCCATTACCTGTGTTTCCACATTTAAAAATTATAATAAAACTTTGTTTTGCACTGACGTATTTAGCATTGCAAAATCCTAGTGAAGACAAGGCAGTGACTGCTTTTTGTGCCATTCAGCAAATCTAAGGTCAATCCATGGTGCATAATTTAAGGCTGACCCCAAAGACTCCCTGTGAACCATCCCTCATGCCTTGTACTCAGTGGGATTTTGCTAATTATCTATATGACTTGTAAAAAGAGTCTTGTTCTGTCATGGGAAGGATTTAATGGTCAGCTTAAAAGGTCTGAAACCCTCTCATCCATCCTTCTACCTCAGCACAGCTTCATTCAGCTTAGGCTCTGCAGGCAAATACTCTGATCCAATGCAACAGATTTTAGAGACAGAACCTTAGTTTTGCCATTTCTACACTTCCCATCTCAACTTCCACTTGGTTAAAGTATTTGCAAGAAAAGCCTGCAAGGAAAAAATATATTTGCAAAAATCTTCCTGAGGGTTTCATTTCCAAATAGGGTTATTTAAGCACTGTTTTCCTTCCGTCTAGCACAGCCCTACTTCTCAATGTCAGAAATCCCTTTGGAGGAGCATGAATGGTGGTGGCTGTCAGCTCTGTGGATTTTACTGTCTTGTCACATCAGAGATAATCCTATTATTTTTTCCCCGAACTCACTTCATAAGAATGAAGAAAATGAAAAGCTATAAACCAGGAAATATAAAAATGAAATAAACCCCACAATACATTATGGAGTAGAGAAAGCTGTAAATATCAGGAAATTTTTCAGGTGATACACTTCATTCCAACCTGCTCTGTTCCTTTCTGTGCCTCAGATGATCCTTAGCTTCAGCAACTCCTCTCTGTCTTTGAATCAAACCTCTAATGAGATACTACAGTGCAAGTGATTTCTCCAAAATCCCCTATAAAATCTATGATGAAAAAAAAATCTAACTATTCCCAAATTCTAGACAACATCTTTAACATATCTTCCCTCACCCCAATAAATCAGTTATACTTTGGCTCTTCCTGGTGGTGTAGAGCCAGCTAGAAACTATCACTGAATGTCCCACTAAAGCGGTTGTGTATGAGCCAACAGCGTCCCTGGCAGCCAAGAGGGACCCGTGTCCTGGTGCATCCAGCACAGCATGGCCAGCCGGGCAGGGAGGGGATTGTCCCGCTCTGCTCTGCACTGGAGCGGCCTCACCTGGAGCACTGTGTGCACGGCTGGGGAACACAGGATAAAAAGGATATAAAAGCTACTGGAGGGTGTCCAGAAGAGGCTACGATATGCACCTCAGAAGACATCTGCTCCTTAAAGTCACTGCTAAGTATCAGATGTTTCTCAGAGTGAATTAGAAGTACTCCTGCACAACATCATGTTGTGCCACTTTTTTTTTTCTTTTCCCAGCATCTGTGAAGTTATTATTGGCAGACGCAGACTGCTTTGTGAACTGATGCCCTTTTTCAAATTGCATCAGCCCTACCGAGTTAATGGACATTTCAGCAGAGCGGGTGGGTGGCAAACCACACGGAGCTATTTAGCATTCAAGGAGCCTTTTCTTTCCTTCTTGTCTAAAACCATTACTCAAACCTCTGCAGTTATCAAGCAGCAAGTGCTGCTGGAACTTGTTTAGTTTACTGCTTTGATAGCAGAGGATAACTCTGCATAAGGCCAGTGTAACAACAGGAGATTACATCACTGTTCTCCATATAAGTTGCAGTGCAATAGAATGGGGCAAAGAAATGAATTTATATATATATATATATATATATATATATATATATGTAAACTGTTGAGAAGGAAACCTTCTCCACTGGAGAAATACAAGTTGCAATGCTGTTTTTTTGATATTCTTTATTCTTATTCATGACATTATCAGAAAGATCCTGGACTGAGTTTGTAACTACAGCAACTGGCATAAAGTACCACTGAATTCACCAGAGCTGTATTGATTTACACCAGCTGGGTAATGGAGGAGGAAGTGAGCTCGATTTTGCTAACAATCCTAGTGAAAGACAGCTTGACTTTCATTTATTTTAAGCCAGCTTGATTGAAAGACTGTAAAACATAAATGGGCAAGTCAGGAGGAGAAACAGACAGCTCAGACCAGGGAAGTTACGTGTCCACTGCCACAAAGCAGAGCTGCATTTAGCACTAAGGCTCCACACTGCTCACAGCATTAAGGTGTTGCTGTATCTGAGAACACTTTAAATGATCCAGCACGTGGACTGGTAGCAGTTCACTAGAGGTACCACAGGATCTACCTGTGACCTTAGCTAACACTTAGACATCAGCTTATGGCATGTTTTTCATTGCTATGCCTCATATGGTATTGACAACTACCTTGGGTGGTTTAGGGCCAGGGCAGATTTATCTGCACCTCACTGTGGGTACAGTGGTGACAGTACCAAGAACTACAGGCACAGGGCTCAGGACCTTAGCACTTTAAAATAAGGTGGGGTCTATTTCCCCTCAGCAGCAACAAACACTGATGTCTGAGTAGCTTTAAAAACTGAAGTGTGATTTCCTGCCTTTTCTGCACCACAAGTGCTCATCTGAAGGAGATTCTCCCTCACCTAACAAAACAAGATACTTGAACACCAGCAGTGAGTTCCTATTCCAATCACAACAGCAGCTGCTATGTCAAGAAGCAGACTGTTCTCCAACCTGCTACATTTTTGGTTTTAAACACAATTATAAAAAAAAATCCTGAACAATATGAGCTATCCAAAATTTTTCAGCTGTAGATTTCTCCATGCCACTTCTTTTCCCTGCAACAACAGAAATGTATAAGTTCATCCACAACAACGTGTTATCTCACATCTTATTACCTCCATCTGCTGTTTTGCACATGTACTATCACTTTCACCTTCAAAGCCTAAAAAAAAAAAAGCAAACAAAAAGCAATTGTGTTTTGACAAATAATATGGGTAGATCCCAGACCTCTAATAACAATGTCTGTTAAAACTAACAGAGAAATTGAAAGAGCCCCATTTAATTTGCCTTTGCAGTTTTCAGAATTTCCAGAAGTTTGTGCATCATCATCAAGCAATCAATGTACCCCATCAGAGTTTCTGTCACTTTAGATATAGAGATACTGTTTCTCTTAGCTTCAGAGAACACTCTGTGATCCAGGAACCAAGCAGAACATGCTGGCTCACATACTTATTTTATTTAGGAGCGGGAAAGCAAGTGGTGACCTGCCAGGAAATTTGCTAAAAGTTAATGTTTCAGTATTGTATCTATTGATTATGATACAATATTAACTTACAATATATTTTTTCTTCAACTATAATGTGGATTGTGTGGAATTCAACTGGTTTTGATAAACAAAGAATGCTTGTTGAGGCTCAAGCATTCTAGAAGGCTCAATTCTTGCATCTTTTTTCTGGTTCCTAGAAATTAATGCCTTCCATCTGAGAAGTGATCCCTTATGTCATGACACTAATACTTCTGTATAGAAGAAAGAGTTGGGTTTGTCCATTAAAAGAAGAAAGATTTGTAGCAGATTTCAGGTTCTGTTTTCTTCTTCCATATCATTAAACCAAATGCAATTATTCATTTCCGCTACTAGGCAACTAACAATTTTCACAACAGTCATCAAAAATATTCAGAAATGAGGAAATCTAGCGAAGAGAGAAGTCAGATGGCTGTTGCTTATTTAATGTCTTCCTTGCAAACGAGGAAATATGAAGTAATTGAAAAACAAACTGAAAATTCATGGTCGTACATTGCATAGTATATACTGTCATAAAGTAAGTCATAGATGTTAGGAGAATCAAGAATGTAACTGATTGAGGATTTAAATTAAAGGAAGAGAGATAAGGAGCATGTTCTCCTGGGTTAAATATGCTTCACTAAAACTACACATCAAATATAATCAATACCAAGAAAAACTACTAGCTTGGGGAAGAGTGGCTGGAAAGCTGCCCAGTGGAAAAGGATCTGAGAGTGTTGACTGACGGTGGCTGAACACGAGCCAGAGTGTGCCCAAATGGCTAAAAAGGCCAACAGCATCCTGGCTTGTAGCAGGAATAGCGTGGCCAGCAGGACCAGGGCAGTTACCGGCCCCCTGCACTGGACACTGATGAGGCCAAACCTTGAATCCTGGGTTCAGTTTTGGGTCCCTCACAACAAGAAAGATCTTGAGGTGCTGGAGCGAGTTCAGAGAAGGGAACGGAGCTGGTGAAGGGTCTGGAGAACAAGTATTATGAGGATGGTCTGAGGGAATAGGTGCTTTTTACCCTGGAGAAAAGGAAGCTGAGGGGAGACCTTCTCATTCTGTACAACTGTCTGAAAGAAGACTGTAGCACAGAGGGTCTTGATCTCTTCTCCCAATTAACAAGTGATATGACTTGCGGAAATGACCTCAAGTTGCACCAGGGGAGGTTTAGATTGGATGTGAGGAAAAATTTCTTCACAGAAAGGGTTATGAAGCACTGGAACAGGCTGCCCAGGGCAGTGGTTGAGTTACCATCTGTGGAGGTGTTTAAAAGTCATAAAGATAAGGTTCTTAGGGGCACGGTTTAGTGTCAGAGTTAGGTTATGGTTTGGTCTTTTTCAACCAAAATGATTCTATGATTCTATAATTCAAAATCCTATATCCTAAAGCTTCTTTTCTTAATTTCCAAAAGGTCCCTTTCAACCAAAACTATTCTATGATTCCATGATTCTATGTATCTACCACCCTTAGAAGGCATTACAAAGATGTTTGGAAAACACTCTGCAGATGAAAACACTTGTATAAGCAATTACATATATCTACTGCCAAGAACAAGAAAGACAGCTTTTACGTATATCACATTATGAACATAAAGGACAATATGCTTGAGAATATCATTGTAAAATGGCTATTTTTTCACTATTATGTCACTGCTACATGCAACCTTACACAGAATAAAATATTTTAGGAGAACTTAAGTTCATCCCCCTGCCATGAGCAGGGACATCTTCAACCAGATCAAGTTGCTCAGAGCCCCATCCAGCCTGGCCTAGGATGTCTCCAGGAATGGGGCATCCACTGCCCCTCTGGGCAACCTGGGACAGGGTTTCACCACCCTCATTTGCAAAGTATTTCTTCTTCATGGATCTACCCTCTTTTAGTTCAAAACCATCACCCCTTGTCCTGTCACAACAGGCCCTGCTAAAAAGTCTTTCCCCATCTTTCTTATAGGCCTCTCTTAAGTACAAATGGCTGCTACGAAGCCACAGGTGAACTAGCAAGCAATGTAGGTTATCTCTGGGAGGGAGCTAGTGTAGAGCAAGTCAGGTGTAATCCGAGACACCTTTCACTGTGAGCCTTATTTGATCTAAAAGAGTTTAAAGGCCTTGTACGCTGCAAAACTAGACATAATTCCTTGCCCCTTGTATCCTCCTTCTCTGTCTAGGGAGATGCTCTGGAGAACTTGATGCTATTTTTCTGGTCTTTCTCTGCTACGACTCCAAGATCTTTTTTTTTTCCTGTGGAAAAAGATGAAAGTTTGGCTAAAACATATTCTCCAAATTAGCATGTTGTTCCAAGTAATCACTGATATACATAATCAATGCCTAAATAAACTCTAATGCAATTACCACTTCTTAAACTGAGAATGAATCAGAGGTGCTGACCTTCTCTCATAAGATTTTTGAAGTCACTGCACCATGCCAACACAAGTTTTCATTGCCAGAGTGATGAAGGCAAGAAAGATATATGCTCAACATACATTAGATGAATGCAGCATGTCTTCTTTACTGAAACCTTCCAAGAGTCAGCTCTGGAGTATATAATCAAGCTGATGAGCTCTTCTGAATTAGTGGTAATGGGCATCTCAAAAAAGGATAACATAAAAAAAAACTACAGTGGACACAGCTGATGAGTTAAAATTTATTATAAGCAATATCTGCAACACTGCATATAGTATATCCAGGATAATATCAGGATACAGCGTTTGCAAAACCAACCTTATCATAGAATCATAGAACCAGATTCATAGAAGCGTTTGGTTTGGAATGGACCTTCAAAGCTCATCCAGTCCAACCCCTGTCATGAGCAGGGACATCTTCACCCAAATCAGATTGCTCAGAGCCCCGTCCAGCCTGGCCTGGGATGTCTCCAGGGATAGGGCATCCGCCACCTCTCTGGGCAACCTAGGACAGGGTTTCACCACCCTCACTGTAAAAAATTTCTTCCTCATGTCTAGAATCTCCCCATTTTTAGTTTAAAACCATTACCCCTTGTCCTATCACAACAGGCTCTGCTAAAAATTTTGTCCCCATATTTTGTTATAAGCCCCATTTAAATACTGAAAGACCACTTTCAGTAAATGTTTGTATAAAGAACTGTTTGTAAACTCATTTGTAAAGAGAACTGTTTATAGAAGTGCTGCAACTGAGGAATGTTTTCAAGCCATGTATAAACTTTCTAGCCCTTCCTCCAGACTGTTCATTCTTGTAGTCTGTTTCCTTCTTTCCAAATATTATAGAGATCATTGCCTTTTCTCTTGTAACAGCTCAGTTGATTTGTTAGCAGTGCAAGCACTAGCTGAACTGTGAAAGCCAGGAGTCACTAAGATACGTCACACAAAAGAGATGTGAGTTAACGGTAATTCCAAACCCTTATTAAGACTCACAGCCCCTTAATTATAGTGTTAGCCTTACTTATATGCCTCTTTCTTTCTAACACATCTGTGGTAGTCTTGCTCAACTCCTTATCTTCTATTTAGTCAATACTCTGTTTGTTTAAAAAAATTGAAAATCAATCTTCAGACAGAAATCCCCATCTTCAGTGTTGTCCCTACTGTTGCCTGATTTGCTTCTGCTTCATCTGCTGTGCATCTCACAGCATTTGGATGGCAGCTCTTGAATTTTGTTTTTATTTGATGTCATCCCCAGTGCTCAGGGGCTCCAACTCTCCTTGGCAGCAATAGACAGTCCATCATGTGAAGCAGACAACCACATAACTACTCTCTGTGTTTTCTAACCTAAGAGATGAGTCAACACTGTTTCTTCATTCCTATCTGTGTTGCCATTGCCATCAGTCACTTTACTATCAATGCCATTTCCATGTCGCTTTGCGAGTACACAGAACAGGACATCTTGTCCTCATGTTCCCATGTGGTGTTGAACAGTTTGAATTGAGTGGTAGGTTCTGTGACTCACTGCTTCATTAGGATTGCTGGAATATGCTTGTCCTTGCTCTGCATGCTTTCAGTTTCCTGATGCCAGCTACATTCCACAGCAACATGCCATTTATTTTCTGATGGTAAAAGTACCACCAATAAAAATCCCAGCACTTAGGATTTTGTCTAGCTGAGGGTGTCCCTCAGTTTACACTGACCACCTCTGCAATGAAGAGGAGATCCAAAGACTTCGTCCAGCTATTCCCGTTCAAAGATTTTCAGAGGAGTAGGAAGCTTATGTTACTCAGAGTACTGCATGATTTTCACCCTGGGTAAATCTAGTGGAACTTCTTTAGTCACTCATTATAAGCATTGACTTCTTTCATATTGTATGCTAAATGTCTTTCAATCAATGCAGCTAACCTGGCCAAGTTACATGGCTACCATGCTCAGTGCTAAATTCAATAAGTGTATTAATGTGACCTTCAAGCTTTCCTTGAAAATTAAAGGAATTGTGCATGTGAGTGAGCTCAGTGACACTTTGTGGAGTTTTAACTTTTTCTTTGGTCTCTGAATTTCCTCCTTAAAGGACATAATCTGTTAAAATGGTGATCAAGTTCACCACAACTTTTCTTCCTCTTCTCTCATACCAGGATTTTAGTTACACTGAAAGTTTACTAAGGAGATAAGTTGAAGCTGAGGTTTGTGTCCAATGATACTCCTGCATTACAGTTCTTATGAACTCCAAGGAACGAAGTTTATTGCTTGTCCCCTTTGTTTCTTTTACTAACAGCTTTAGCTTGCCTGTGTTGTGTATGCCCTTTACTTGACCACATTTTTTGTAGCCTAACATTGCCTTTCATCATTTTAGTGGGTTGATATTTTGGTCAGCTGCACCATCGATAGAAACAAAGTGGTCTTTAATGTAAAAACAGAATATAAAATGCAGCATCCTTCTTTTTCAGTGCAGCGAGAACCTTGGGATCTGCCAGGCTTGCTCCCTTCATTAGTGGTTACTGTAGAAAGCAAGATTCGTTCATTCGTTCATTCATTCATTCCTTCTTTCTTTCTTTTTTTCTTTCTTTCTTAGAACGGGACATTAAATGATTCTTTTCAAACCCTATTTACTTCAGGGGCCATAGTTCAGGCATTTTTACTTTCATTTTCCTGTTGATTTGTATGGTTTATAGACTGGATTGTGCTATTTATCTTCCTGATGCTCTTGTCCCTGTCCAAAAAGAAGGCTCTTTTTCTTAGTCCTGTGAGCTTATTCTGAGCTTCTGACTATGGCTGTCTTCAGTCTTTCAGTGGACAAATTATTCTGGCCTTGATAGTGGGTGAGGTCTCTCTGGACCTCTATCTCTTTCTCTCAAAAGCATGTTCTAAAACCTTGAACCAACTGCCTTGCCTATAATTCTGCCCCTAATAAGGTTGTGCCTTATTGCCATAACATGGAATGCCCCCAAAGGTACATGTGGATGCAGAAGTTCTGCACTCTGGTATATATTCTCTTTTCTGCTGCTTGCTTTTGGTTAGTTGTTTGGGTTTTTTTTAAATTTCTCTAAAGCCTCACATGTATGTGGTTGCAATACTCATTAGTCACCTTTTCTGGCTCTTCCAGCATGTTATGCATTATTCTTGACAGCAGAGTTTCATCCACTCCTCATGTTTCTTTGATGAAACAAAGAAAATCTAACTTTTCTAACTTCATATTTTTTGTTCATGGATGACATAGTTTCAATTCTCGTTTTTTTTTTTTCCTTTTCATCTTTGGGTTGCAATCCACCATATTTGGAAATCTGAGTCCCTTTATGCCTTTTTCTTAACCAATTTCCAGTTGTTCCCTTTTGACTTTAGATCATTTCTTCTCTTCGGGTTATTTTCATTATCAGGTTCAGGATACATGAGTGCATGCATAAATACTAACATGTGGACTCCAAGCATGTAAACCAAAATTGAATCTCTACCCACAAGTCTATTTTTACAGTCAGCCAGCTTCAGTCAATGTTCCTGCCATGGCCATGCAGATTAATTGCCTGGCGATCCCTCTAATGTGTTTTTTTCTCCACTTTAAATGCTTATTTATAAATTCTGTTGAGATCACAGCACCTTGCCCCTTCTAATCTGAGGCCTTTTCACAGCTTCTGTTTGTGTCAGAATTTGTGATGAACTATTGACCAAAGCTCCATCACAGCAGAAAAATTTCT
Source organism: Columba livia (assembly GCF_036013475.1). Taxonomy (NCBI): domain Eukaryota; kingdom Metazoa; phylum Chordata; class Aves; order Columbiformes; family Columbidae; genus Columba; species Columba livia. The sequence continues at coordinate 10,131,641 of NC_088602.1, read as the reverse complement.
CATTTAAGAACAAAGCACGATTAGAACCTAACTCTTCAGAAATACTCTTATTTAACTCAGTCAGGACCTGAATCTGATTGTGCCATAAGGTACTGCCATCTGCCCAATTATCTCATCCTAGGAATCTACAAAGATATCAGTTGCAAATAAAAATTAACAATTTTCATAGAATCATAGAATCATAGAATGCTAGGGATTGGAAGGGACCTCGAAAGACCATCTAGTCCAATCCCCCTGCCGGAGCAGGAACACCCAGATGAGGTTACACAGGAACATGTCCAGGTGGGTTCTGAATGTCTCCAGAGTAGGAGAGTCCACAACCTCCCTGAGCAGCCTGTTCCAGTGTTCTGATACCCTCACTGAGAAGAAGTTTCTTCTCAAGTTTAAGTGGAACCTCTTGTGTTCCAATTTGAACCCATTACCCCTTGTGGTCATCCTCATGGTCATCCTGCTGTCCACCAGGATCCCCAGGTCCCTCTCCCCTACACTGCTCTCTAATGGATCATTCCCCAACTTATACTGGAACCTGGGGTTGTTCCTGCCCAGATGGAATACTCTACATTTGCCCTTGTTATATTTCATTAAATTTTTCCCTGCCCAACTCTCCAGCCTGTCACGCTGGATGGCACCACAGCCTCTGGCATGTCAGCCACTCCTCCCAGCTTCGTGTCATCAGCAAACTTGCTGATAGTATACTCTATTCCCTCATCCAAGTCGTTGATGAATATATTGAACAGTACTGGCCCCAGCACCAACCCTTGAGGCACTCCACTAGGTACAGGCCTCCAACTGGACTCTGTCCCATTGACCACGACTCTCTGGCTTCTTTCCTACAGCCAGTTCGCAGTCCATCTCACTACCCGATCATCCAAACCACACTTCCTCAGTGTAGCTATGAGAATGCTGTGGGAGACTGTGTCAAATGCTTTACTGAAGTCAAGGTAGACCATATCCACTGCCCTGCCATCATCCATCCACCTCGTTATATCTTCATAAAAGGCTACGAGGTTGGTCAAGCATGACTTCCCCTTGGTGAAGCCATGTTGACCGCCTCTAATGACCCTCTTATCCTTGATATGCCTTGAGATGGCACCAAGGATAAGTTGTTCCATGGAAAACTTTAGAAATCTGAATTTGGGTAAAAACCAGCATCAAGCCAGGAAGAATATTCTTTACTACTGAGTTGTGGTATTTTATGGTTGCTAAAATAGTAATTATAAAACGAAAAGATGATGTGTTTTCATCTTTTATTGAGTTCAACATTTAAATATCTGATTCTTTTGAAATGACTGCATCTTTAAGGATGCAGCATATGTAAAAATACATAACTTATTCCCAGCATGGCAAAAAAACTGTAAGGACTTTGAAATTTACTATTCTTGGTGCAGCTGACACTCTCCTTCCTATGGACTGGCTGTAGAACTAGATAGCTAAAATCTCAGTGGATTCAGGTCAGGAAAAATATGTTTTTTAAAATATCTGGCTAATAAATGTAATTACACTCTATTTCTTAGCTTTAATTAAGAATGTAGGTTACTATAAAGGTCAATACCAATGGCAATGATTTCACAGCAGTATTTCTCAAGGTAAACAATTGAATTTAAAAAAGTAAGTCCATGTGGAAGTTGCAGTCCAGATAACAGCAAAGCAATCTCTTCCCACAGGGTGGTTAAACAGGGAACTGCTGGGTAAGCTCAAGTGGAAGAGGAGAGTTTACAGATCATGGAAGGAGGAAGTGGCCACTTGGGAGGAATATAAGGCTGTTGTCAGAGAGTGCAGGGAGGCAACTAGGAAAGCTAAGGCCTCCTTAGAATTAAACCTGGTGAGAGAAGTCAAAGACAACAGAAAGAGCTTTTTCAAATACATGGCAGATAAAACTAACACCAGAGGCAATGTAGGCCCACTGATGAATGGCGTGGGTGCCCTGGTGACAGAAGATACAGAGAAGGCAGAGATACTGAATGACTTCTTTGTCTTCTCTGTCGGAGGCTGTCCTGAGGAGCCCCGTACCGCTGAGGCCCCAGAGGAAGTCAGGACAATGGAGGAGTCTGCCTTAGTTGATGAGGACTGGATTAGAGACCAATTAAGCAATCTGGACATCCATAAATCCATGGGTCCAAATGGGATGCAGCCGTGGGTGCTGAGGGAGCTGGCTGAAGCCATTGCTGGACCGCTCTCCATCATCTTTGCCAAGTATTGGGAGACGGGCAAGGTGCCTGAGGACTGGAAGAAAGCAAATGTCACTCCAGTGTTCAAAAAGGGCAAGAAGGAGGACCTGGGTAACTGTAGACCAGTCAGCCTCATCTCCATCCCTGGGAAAGTAATGGAACGACTTATCCTTGGTGACATCTCAAGGCATATCAGGGATAAGAGAGTCATTAGAGGCAGTCAACATGGCTTCACCAAAGGGAAGTCATGCTTGACCAACCTCATCGCCTTTTATGAGGACACAAGGAGGTAGATAGATGATGGCAGAGCGGTGGATGTGGTCTACCTTGACTTCAGTAAAGCATTTGACACAGTCTCCCACAGTATCCTCACAGCTAAACTAAGGGAGTGTGGTCTGGATGATTGGGTAGTGAGGTGGATTGTGAACTGGCTGAAGGAAAGAAGCCAGAGAGTCATGGTCAATGGGGCAGAGTCCAGTTGGAGGCCTCTATCAAGTGGAGTGCCTCAAGGGTCGGTACTGGGGCCGGTATTATTCAATACCGGTCAATACCGGCTGGGCAGTATAAATTGGAGAATGACTTATTAGAGAGCACCGTAGGGGAAAGGAACTTGGGGGTCCTGGTGGCCAGCAGGATGACCATGAGCCAGCACTGTCCCCTTGTGGCCAAGAAGGCCAATGGCATCCTGGGGTGTATTAGAAGGGGGGTGGTTAATAGGTCAAGAGAGGTTTTCCTGCCCCTCTACTCTGCCCTGGTGAGACCACATCTGGAATATTGTGTCCTATTCTGGGCTACTCAGTTCCAGAAGGACAGGAAACTGCTGGAGAGAGTCCAGCGCAGGACAACGAAGATGATTAAGGGAGTGGAGCATCTCTCTTATGAGGAAAAGCTGAGAGAGTTGGGTCTCTTTAGCTTGGAGAAGAGGAGACTGAGGGGTGACCTTATTAATGTTTACAAATATATAAAGGGTGAGTGTCATGAGGATGGAGCCAGGCTCTTCTCGGTGGCAACCAACGGTAGGACAAGGGGTAATGGGTTCAAATTGGAACACAAGAGGTTCCACTTAAATTTGATAAGAAACTTCTCAGTGAGGGTGACAGAACACTGGAACAGGCTGCCCAGGGAGGTTGTGGAGTCTCCTTCTCAGGAGACATTCAGAACCCGCTTGGACTCCTTCCCATGTAGCCTCATCTAAGTGTTCCTGCTCCGGCAGGGGGATTGGACTGGATGATCTTTTGAGGTTACTTCCAATCCCTGACATTCTGTGAATCTGTGGTTCTGTGATTCTGTAACTGCCTCACTGTTTTGGACTATTTGAAACTATTATAGTTATGAGTAATTGAGACTGTAGCTCACACTCAGATCATCAGGCACTCACTTGCCTGTAGGTAGTGAAAGATAACAATAAAATTACAAAAGGTACTGTGGTGCCAGCAGTGCCCTGAGACATATAAAAAATGGACAGTAAAAACTTTAAATGTAAATATATTTTTTACAAGAATGCACAGAAAAACATAACTGGATGTCTATGAAATACCTCATGATAAATTTGAAATATTCAAAAGTGATGTTTGGCCCATGGCATAGAGCAATGTATGGAATATGTCCACTCAAAAACATGACTCGAGTGTCCTATTCAGACAATCAAACTGCAAAATTTTGTTTACATGTCTATGGAACTGGAGATCCTGTAATTACTTTAAATTAAGGCAATGCAACTAGTAATTGTAATACCAGAATCAGAAATCACTCCTGCTACAAGGGGGAGTGTGCTGTGGACACCGCCATCCATATAACACTCTTGTGAAAAGTATCTCTTGCAGGACAGTTAAAGTCTAATACATTGGAAAGACGGTTCATTACTTTTTATATGGAAGACAGATTTCTGCAGCAGATAGAAATACCTTAGGTATTATACCTTCTTTCATCTTTATGTATTAATGTGTTCCAGTCTTGGCTATTCTAGAATAATATATTCCAGATCTGGCATACCGTTATTGTAATGGAGAAATTTTCTATAATGCTGACCTATTATAACAGACACTAGATGCAATCTCATGCATTTATGTAAAGTATAAATGGATTTTTTGAAATTGGTAAAAACCTTTCTATAATTCCTCTGAATAATGAACTATTACATGTTATATTGACAAAAACTTACAGACTCTTTTGTGCTAATGTATTCCATTCTCAGTCTGCAGGGTGAGCATTTCTTTGCAGATTAATTGATCTAACTGCAGTGAGGGCTCTCATCATTTCTCTGCCAGAGCTGAATTCTGATGATAATCATGCTGCAATTGGTGCAATTGTGCTGCACCATGAATATCATCGGAGAAGAACATGTTTATGATGAGGTAGTCCTGAGTTTAGTAAGACAGAGGAGAAAAGAGGGAGCAATAAGCAGTAAAACAAGCAGATAAGGATCCAAATATATACAGAGCATCTCTGTTGATGAAGGCTGTCTGATGTCGTTCTGCTAACATAGAAGCATCACTAGCGTGCCACTTACACTTGCATTGGCAGCATCCCTAATGTAGATGCTCTTAATCAGCCCTGCAAGGAGACATTTTGCTGCTGCTGCTTTGTTCCAATGCACTGCAGAGGGCTGGGCCAAGGTATAAAGGGAAGGATTATTCTCCATACTGTCAGTCGTGGATGAAAAACAGTTCCTTTATGGCAGCAGAAGTCCATGCCAGTGGTTGGGATCAAGTCTCCACAGGCTGATATTTTACCCCTTTCTCCCGATTTGCCCTGGCTATGTGTAGAGCATGGTGGTGTTCTACATCAGTAAAGCCTTAAGGATTTGGGCATGATGAAAGCATTTTTAATCTTTATAAAAGCTATAAGTATCATTTAATCTGGACTCCATAGATGGTCGATGTAAATAGACAACTACTTCTAAGAAGAAATTTTCTCCTCTCAGCTTAGACACTTATACCAGGTCAGGAAAAGCTGTTGTCCAGAGATATCTCATGCTCTGTCATTCTATGTAACAGGAAAAATATATGACTAGTATAAAGACTCATCTTTAGACATCTACAATTACAGGAGCAGCATTACTTTTACTGTCAGTCTTCAGTGGGAGGTAAAGTAGCCTTTCTCAAAATCAAGTTTCTTCCTGACAGTAGCATCTGTGGGAATGGAACTGAGAATGCATAAATCTGACTGTAATTTCCAGTCCATTTAATTGTCAGTTAGAAAGACTCAGTATTTTGCAAAGGAAAAATAAATAATTCAGGTGGCTGAACTGATTGGTTCAATGGGCAAGGAGAACAGTGGATGTTGCTTACCTTGAGTTTAGCAAGGCTTTCAACCACGTCTCCCGTAACATCCTCATAGACAAACTGATGAAGTAAGAACTACATAAGTGAACAGTGAGGTAGACTGAAAATTGTCTGAACTGCTGGACTCAAAGGGTGGTGATCAGCAGTGCAAAGCCCAGCTGGAGACCAGTCAGTAGTGGTTTACCCCAGATGTTCATATTTGGGTCTACACTGCCTAACATCTTAATTAAGGATTTAGATGATGGGGCAGGCCACACCCTCAGCAAGTCTGCAGGCAATACAAAACTGGAAGGAGTGGCTGATGCTGCCATTCAGAGGGACCTTACTAGCTGGAGCATTGGGCCAATAATAACTTCATTAAACCAAAGAAAGGGAAATGTCAAGTCCTTCTCATGGTGAAAAGCAACCCCGGGCACCAGGGCAATCTGAGACTGACATCTGGAAAGCAGCTTTGCAGATAAGGACCAGGGCATCCTGGCGGACACCAAGTTGTACGTGAGACAGCAATGGACCCTTGCAGCAAAGGAGGTCAACTGACTCCTGGGCTGAATTAGGCAGAGGGTCACCGCAGGTCACAAGGCATGTCAGACACATCTGCAGTGCTGTGTCCAGTGCTGGGCACCCTAGTTCAAGAGACATGGGCATACTGGAGTGAGTCCAGGAAAAAGCCAGGAAGGGCTTGGAGAATCTGACATATGAGGAGAGGCTGAGAGAACTGTGACTGGTCAGCCTGAAGATGAGAAATCTCAGGGGGAATCCTGTAAATGTGTAGAAATATGTGGAGTGAAGGGAGAAGTAATGGAGCTAAATTCTTCTCAGTAACATCAAGTGACAGGACACGATGCAGTGGGAAAAAATTGAAATACAGGAGATACCACTTAATTGAAGACAAAACTGTTTCACAGTGAGTGTGGTCAAACACTGGCACAGGTTGTCCACAGAGGTTGTAGAGTGTTGATCATGGAAGATATTCAAAACCCAACTAGACATGGCCCTGGGACACCAGCTTTAGCTGATCCTTCTTTGAGCAAGGATTTATACTAGGCAATATACAGAGGTGTCTTTCCATGTCAACTGTTCTGATTTTAGGTGTGTAGAGTAGAAAAAACACAAAGACCCCTTTCACCCTCACTAACGAAAACAGGCTTTGAGGTGAAACATCCTTGAAAGACATAACTTAGCATTTCTGAAAGGAAGTAATTCACCTTTTTTTTGACCAGATTTCTAAGTGCCGTTCTAGACACTGAGCAGCCAAGAGTGAATATTTTGGTTTGTGTTGTTCTTACACACTATTTAACTATTCACTAATGACTGCATCACTTGTACTCTATTTTCTTAGTCTTCCCTAAAGTCTTAGGTATAGTAAAATGCTCTTTATACTGAATGATTATCCCAGATTTAGCTTTCCATTTTCCTTCAAAAGCATCCTTAAAATCTTTTCCATATCATCTTGCTCTTGGTCATAAAAAAGCAGATGAAAAAAGGTCTTTCTGGGACTCTCGATCATGAACCACATATACTTTCTTACCCTTGTCTTTGTTCTCTGTGTACCATAGATGTTTGTCAAGCTAACACAATTGCTCTCATACCTTGCTTACCTTCTTTTAACCACACACGCTCTTTTGAGTTGTAGATGATTTTCCAGATTGGGTGAACTTTGGAACCTGCACCTCCAGGAAGCCAAAAAGGTTGGCTCTCTCATGGTTATTTTAACACCAGTTATTCCCGCTCTCAGTTTCATTTGATAGAGAAATCACTTTATTTTCTATACATTTCTACTACCTAGGCAGCTTACTGACACTTCTGCAGAAGTCTTTTTCTCTTTGTGTTCATTAGATCCCAGCAGTGTATCCAAATCACTCTCTACTTTTTGTTACCTGCAAGACTAGAAGTTTGGCTTTAGCGTTTCCAACTGTCTTTGTTCAGAGCTTACAGGAACTGCAGCCAGATGCAATCAAGGGGAGTGTCTGTGCTGTGTCATTGTCTGCTCCAGGGTCTGAGCTGTAGGCTCTTCTTTGATGAAGCCAGAAGCAGTGAGTTTTCTTCACAGATAGATTGGGGGAGAGAGGGGGGAAGTCTTCAGGTTCACTAAGAATTTTGTTGAAAAAGGTACCACAGAATTTCACCCCATAATGCTTAGACTGTTTTAGTTCTTTAAAGTTATCTTACAGAGCAGCTCCAAACATCTGGAACCTTTCTGTTTTAATGATATTTCCCTTAGTGACAGACTTCGAAATAGCTCATCAAGCATAATGACAATGGGATGAGTTAAAATATGGTGTTAATGCCTCTTCTGAGCTGCTAATGTCTATTTTGTAGCTGATAAATTCCCTGGGCTAAATTACACCCTTGGATAGGAAATGGCTATCGCAAAAACCAATGAGAGTTTTACATGCTCATCAAGGGATGATAAGTAGCCCTCGGGGAAAACAATATAAACATATTGTCTCTTCTACTAGTCAGTCCCACTAATTAAGAAATCTGAATGTGATAGAAAAATATTGATGGCGAACAGATGCATTTGATGAATGATTATTGCAAGTCTGGTTTCTAAAGCTAACATATACAGGAAAACCCTCAATATTTTACCATGAACTTTAGAAGTCTAAGTACTATCAATTCTCTGTAAAGCATCAGAAGTGTGGCAAGCTTTCTGCTAAAGGTCACCTCTACATATGAAACATTTTGTATCTCACTTAGCTGAAATACACACTGATCTCATTGGCACATTGCATTCTACCCATCTGCTATGTCCACATGTTGTTCATCTTATATTGTAAATTCTTCAGGACATTATCACGGTGGCTGTGATTCTAGAAGCCCTGGACCCCATAGGTGGGATTCATTAGTTTTAGGTATCTGTAATACAAGATAGTCACTACAAAGTCTCCACTTATTCAACACATTAAACAAAACTGGGTAAGAAGTCCTACCAGACAACAGGAAACCGAGACACATTAAAATTAAAGCTCATAAAGAGCATGAACTTTTCCCTAACATACAAATGGTCTGTTTGGTCTCACATTTAGGTTAATGAGAGTTCTAAGTAAGCACAGAGTATCAGATCATTTGTATTTCAGTGCTTAAGCAGATGTGCTTAAGTCAGTCTACCTGTACGAGAAAACCCTGGGCCAAAGCTAAAATCCTACCAACGTTCATCAAACAGGGCTTTGTTTTTTACAGGTTCTGATGTCTCCTTGTTATGTGCCTTGACTTTTCAAACGTGAATAGGCCATCAACTTAAGAATGCTTTCAAAAGAGTGAGATTCATTTGCTTGAGTTGTCATAGACCAAATAAATCTGTCACGAATTGTCATTGTCCTTCATATTTAGTTATGCACATTTCCTAATTTCTTGGCAAGATATCTACCCCTCAAGATGACCCAGAACCACTTTATTTCAATTCTGTGTTTTCTTTTCAAACTGAGCATCATCTGAAGAGAAAATTTAAAAAGACATGTCTGCAGCTGAAACATGAAGCACTGGGAAGAAAGTGCCTTGTATTTCTTGCTCCCACTGGAATATGTCAGTATCCACATGGACTTGACACATAAGAGAGCATCTTGCTTTTATAAATTCAGTTTAATTGAAGTGATTGCTGTTGATGTTTGTTTTGCTCAATGGCGTATTAGCTGTAAGCTTCAACAAAAATATCTGTCAAAGACAGTCAGAGCATTTTGAATGCCTGTGTCCCAGGCTGGTGGTATAATCATTGACGTGAATTAGGAGTATCTTTATAAGGCTTTATCTCAAGTCTCTGAAATCAATTTTACAGTGAAGTAAATCTGGCCTGTGTGCTGGACAACACAATGCACTGAAATTGAAATGTATTTTATATGTCAAAAGCTGGACCAAATAATGAGTTAGAGTCAATGCTTAGAGTTCAGTCATAGTGGGTTACCTCCTCAAGAGGTAAATAAATTTCCCAATCCAGCAACAATCCACAAGTCCTGTTCTTTTTCTAAAGAGCCCAAGGCCACACAGAGCCTCTGAAAGGTACTACCTCTCTGCATGCAGGATGTAGTGGAAAATTAGTTCCATTAGTTCCAAAGTATTTTTAAGAGCTTTGGTGAAATAAACCCATAGAGAATAAATAGTTCATTGGCTGCATCAATAGGCTTTTTTATTTAAGAAGCCAAAGGGTAAGATGCTGTCTTGGAAAACAACTGGCTTAGGATAGAGGCACTGTTTCCTTATAAACTTCATCTGTGCTCTTTCATGTTTTCCTCTGTGCTTTTCTTTAGTTCTCTCAAGGTCAGACTCAAACCTGCATATTCCAGAAAAAAAAAAAAAGGACTACATATTGAGATAAATTGTTAAACTTTTATTCCATCCCAGACTGAGATCCTTTCATTCTTTAAATTACTTCGCTGTCTTTCCAGTTGTTCTTTTACTGTCATGAGAGCTCATTTACTTCACAGAACAGACAAATTCCTAAATCGCAATGACTCACAGAAGTTATTTATTGGATCAGAATTGGCCAAAGCGTGAGAAAGTGCAGAACTTCCTGACAAAACAGATTTTCTCAGAAGCACAGCCAGACTTTGAAGAATGGGTAGAATCAAAAGTTGAATTTTCAGTTGACTGAGGTTGTAGTACACTATGTTTTAAGGAACTCAAAATGGAGACAGTGCCTACTCAGCTCCAGAAAACAATGTGAGTGATCCAGGCACCCTGGGGCTGCCACCCCCAGTGTAACATAAAGTCCATATGCAGTAGGAGCTGCCTTTTGATAGCAGTCTATAGGTCTTACCTTAGCTGACTCACCTCATCCTTTTCTTTAGGCTCACATCTTCAGTTCTTTAGAATCAGACAAGACCTCATATCCTATTCACCAGCTAATGAAGTTGATGAATATTTCACATATACCCAAGCTTGTTCTTGCCCAGTCCATCTCAATGTCTCACTTGTTCTGGCCCTGTATCCTCCCAAATAAACAAACTTGCCATTTATTTTTCCTTCTTGGTCCCACTTTTGCTATCTTTCTACCCAAACTTGGTCTTGCTGATGCTGTTACCTCAATCAGCTCAGCCCTACCTGGTGTTGCTGAAGTGGTTTCCCAGGCCTTGCCACCTCCATTCCACAGAGGTCCACAGTGCCTCCCTCCTAGTGTCAGTGGGGTCTGTCTCTTTCTCACACAACTCACCCTTAAACACCTGTAAAATCTGTTCACCCCTCATGGTGCTATCCATGATGTTTGTCACCTTCTTACCCTATAAATTGTTAGATACAGCAGTTTCTCATGGTCTGTTCAGCTAGCTAAGCCTAAGACCAGGGTCTAGTCATTAGCCTGCCCACCTCACCAGGGACATTTTTATTGATGAAGAGTCAGTTTTCAGGATTAATTTTCTCACTATTTATCACCTTTTTTTTTGGACAAAGATTATTCTGGAGGTAGATTTCTGTGTAGAGTACTATTGTATAACCTTGACATGTACAGGTTAAATGACTATAGTAAGAGTGATACTCATTTCACTTAAATTTAAATACTCAGAAGTAAGTCATCAAAGTGGGCTAAATCCAGGTGACTCCTGTAAATTCTTCAGACATAATGAAGAAAAATGGACAATTCTGATTTGTTTTGATCCCAACACCAGTACCCTAAGAGGCATTGATTAATCTTCTGAGAAGAGCTTACATTGACATACACATTTTCTGTAGGTGATCTCAGGTGCAATGAATTCAACTCTAAGTGGATTCAGGACTGATTAATTACCTTAATCATTGCAAATATTAATTAGAGGTCATTTTCTGTTACGAGATTTTCAAGTTAAGTGATTCATCATTTGAATTTTATTTCTGTTTCAGGTTTGAAAGACCCTCCCAAAATTTTTCACAGATTCTTTACTCTGCAGGAATAATTTGGTATAAATCTTGAGCACTCATACTGCTTGCACAGTGGAACTCTTATAATACTTGGTTTAAAAAGAGGAATTGCATTTCAGGCTTAAAAGGACTCCACTGAAATGAATCCATTGGTTACAGTAACAATATGGTAACCATGCTTGATAGAAAATGCTTCATGCAGAGTTTGCAGATAATATACAAGGTGACTGTGAATAATTCGATCCGGACACATGAAACAAAAATAGCAGATCTGCCTGTAGCAAAAGTTCTATCTTGTGAAGTTACTTCTTCCCAAGTGAGCTGTGACCCTCCAGGGTAGGCAGATTGTAATCAAAGTGACTACAGACTATAGACATTAGAGGGATGTTCAGGAAAGATGAAAAGTCAGCCAAATAATTATAGCTGTGAGCACTTTTGATTATCCTTCACATGATCAAAATTACATATTCAAAAAGCTAGGACCTTGGCCATTGAGGCCCTTATTGCAATTTTTATCTCGACATTTAGAAAGTGCCTCTTAACTAAGACTTATTTTGCTTACTCTAATATTCTAAAAATATTATTTTTTCTTAATGTTTATAAAATATATATTTAAATTAGTATTTAGTTTATTTTATATATGTCAGTGATTCAGAAAATTAATGACTTCAGAATTTTCATTTTGTAGAAACAATTTTTGGTACCAATTTTTGATTTAAAGGATTCAAAGTACCAGAATTTCATGCAGAACAGAGTTCTTTTTTTTCCTCAGTCATCTCTGTTCAGGATTTAAACCATTAATGTTTTGCTATGATAAACTCTCTCCACCTCATAAATACAACTCAGCTCATAAATACAGGTCAGATGAAGGAAAAAAATATATAAAGCCAGAAAGCACATTCAACCAAGTTCCTGACACCAGAAGTCACAGAATTTTCTCTCTTTTCCAGCTCAGCATCCTGGAAGAGTTTCCAAATGAACTCCTAAGTCAGAGAGTCTTCCCAATAAAGCATTTGCTAACTCTACCTGAAACATTAATGTTCTCCTTGTCATCCAGTACAGACATAGGTGGCTGGGAGAAGCCACTGTCTGGGATTTTTCTTTACTCTAGTGTCTCTGCATCCGTCATTAGGACAACGAGGCAAACATAAGTGACACTTATCTCTGGGCCATAATATATGAATGTAAAATACACATACCTAGAAGATAAAGCTGTACTTCTCCTCGCAAAACATGACAGGCAAATTCTTCTTGAGAATTTGTGGATGAGTGTTTCCTTCAGGCAGACGTGCCCATCTCCTAGTCCTTTTCCAGCTCATTTTAAAAGTTTTTATTTGAAAGGGAAAAATTTCACACCTACCAAAAGACTTTTGGATCCTGGCATGTTACTTGTAAGTTAATCAATTTGTGAGCCACAGCTTCACATCATCATAATTAATCAGTGATTGTTCCCTTATCTTACAGCTGGGAATCTGAAGCAATGACATACAAGATTTGGAGGGAAGACAGAAATGAATCCACAAGATCCTGGTGTTTAATCACTGTGTTGTTTCCTTGATTTGGGCATTCAGCAATTCGAAAATGTACAGGAAGGTAAGATTCATGAAGGGTGAGGTTCTGCTGATGCCATTAGCATTGAGTACCCTCTTCTGTTCTCATCTGGTATCCTCTGCTACAAGTAGTAGATGAGACTGTCTTGTGCCATCAACAGGACATGATTCTGGCCAAGTGAGCTAGAAATCTAGCAAGGACTGCAAACTCTTTTCATGCCAAATTAGAAATCTAGCAAGAACTGCAAACTCTTTTCATGCCAAATTGAACTCTGAATCACCTGTACCTGTGGTGTTGAGAAAAATAGGTCAACACACTTTGCAACTGATTTTTACCAATATGTTTTGCACTGTTAACACAGAATGAATATGCTCACTTTGTAAATAATTTTTGCTGGGGCTTTCTTGAGAGTGATGTGTCTTAATGTTTAGTGTTTTCTTTTTGTTTGGGTTGGGGTTTTTTTTAGTCCAGAATGTGTAAGACTTGAAATGCATCTATTAAGAATTACCAGCTTCTAGGCATTGGACTCAAGATAAAGGAAGCAAGTGGGGGGAACTATTTCTAAAAGTCAACAAAAAGAGGGCTAATTTGGCCTCTCCGGAGGGTCAAAGCTAAGTTAATCTTTAGAAATGAGACAGAGTCTGATGCAAAGCTCTCTGACATCAGAAGATAAGATTTTAACTGCAATTTGTCCTTTTTAGGGCGAAGATTTAGAACTGAGAAAAACATGCGATGGAAACTGGTAAGAAAAAAAAAAAGTCAGTGAACAATAAAATCACTTAAAACCTGACCATAAAACCACTGATTAGGACTTCTGTTGTTCTCTTACTGTGTGTCACTTCTCTGTTCTTTTTATCTTTGAAGTGCTGTTAGAGGTCACGTGAAGACAGCTATAAGACTCCTCTTATCAGACAACAACCAGCATGGCCTCAGGCTTCACATTTCTTCACAAAATTTCTTCACAAAATACTGGTAGGCTAGTGTTGTATCAGCAGGCTCTTAGTGGCATCTGTGCACGTCTATCCATCACTAATATCATGATGTTACCAGTTACTTACTGTGTGGCTTCCACAGACTAAACCATTAAAAGAAAAGAAAAAAAGTCATCGAAAAGAGCTTTTGGGTTGATTCAGCTGAAGCATGACTGCATGGAGTGTTTTGCTGTCTGGTCCTGCAGTAGCAGGATCAATAATCAGGTAATAAGACCTTCAGGACTGACATAAGCTCTTCATGGTTTGGCAACACAATGGCTGTATCACCTTTGCATTTCCCACACAGGCTGTCAAAGAGTATTTAGCCCCACGAAGTTATCTCCTTAACCTGAACAACTAGTACTGTACTTAGACTTTAGAAGGGAATGTTCTAGAAATCCCCCTGGAACAAACCCTGGAAAACCTCTGATGGATGGAAACATCCTGTTTTTATTAGCACCATTTTCAGAGTTCAATGAGAAGCAAGAAACTCCTTAACGGACCTACTTGCAAACATTACACCTAGACAAAGGACGACACAGTCCCATAGGATAATGAACTGCTGGTTAGTTCTCTTCCTGGTTTGTTTGTTTGGGTTTTTTCTTGACCATTCCATCCACCTCTCCCCAGGAAACATCTGCTACAGAGAAGGCCAACTCCAAACATTGTGAAAATGTCTTAGCAACTGATGACTGATGATTGATTTAGCAGTTCAGTTTCATTTATGCACTCAAGTTAGGCATGTGATTACCCAGGGGTCAATAATGAACTCTGAATTCTAGGTTTTGAGTTGTCATCTGATGGTTTCTTCTCCTGAAAAAAGGTAGGAATGTACTTTACTAACCTACATACCTCATTCAAGCACACAAACTTATAGCTTCCTAGAATATGGCATTCATAATGTTGTAGGCATAGACTAGCAAAAGTGTATCTGTATCTCTCCATTTTGCTAATGGATGTTCATCACATTCATAGACAGCAAATTCACTGGAGTGGATATGCAACCAGCTGCCAGTTTTGTGTCTTACTATAAACATAAGAAAGACTTTCTTAAATCTAAATGTATGAGCAGAACCAGTGCAAGGGACAGCAGAAAGCACTTGCAAAATTTCTGGGAAAGCACAAACAAGACGCGCTTTCTGCCTGAAGGCAGCGCATGGCGTATCAGCCCCGCTCAAGAGGAAGTGGCTGCTGGCTGCTGTTCTCAGAACTGTGAATCAAGAGTTAATCATGCTCCTGAAGTCACGAGGCATTATGCTGTGGTTTGAATGCCTCAGCTCAGAGGTCCTTTCTGAATCCTGGCTGCTAGTTAGCTAACTGCCTATCTCAAACTCTTTTGACTTGAGAAGTAATGCTCAATGTAATTACATCTATTGATCATAAATGTAGGGTTTGTAGAATGCATGCATCACTATTTTTTTTCTTTTTTGAACAAAAACTGCAAAGCTATCTGAAAAAGAAACACTAACCTATTTATTATATTTGCTCTCTGGTTGCAATTACCTTGCCTCTTTTCCCAGCTCGTTACTAAACCCTCATTTCGCAAAGCTACTTTAATAAACCTCTGTTCTTTATTTTCTGCTTAAAGCTTACCCCTTGCTCCTTTTTCCACTCTGTATTATTACACTACAACATGTCTGTGAAGGCAGTTGTTAGGTTCCAAGAAATATTTTATGTGCAGCTAGGCTCGTGTATATGCATGAAGCCTTGGTGAATGAGTAAATTTCATCATCTTTTATGTTAGCACAGTCAGAAAACAGCTGAATACTCCTCGAAAAACAAATAGGCAATGGCTCATGAAAATCTATTAAAAGTATTGAACAGAGTTGGCTAGTGGAGATGCCATGAATGCGTGTAGCTTGGCTCTTTGGCTGTAACTATACATGCTAAGTGTTGTCTCTGGGAGGTATAGGTAATGGGCTGGACTGCAGCTGGATGACTATGCTTTTGACAAATTAATACACATCTTTGGAGGAGATTTTGGCTCTCAAGCAACAGGAAGAGACCACATTCCCCTATCATTTTCCTCTGTTTGCAACCACCTGCAAGAACATCTCTATTTGATAGTTACTCTTGTTTCTCCCTTGATGAATCAAAATGTTAAAGCACTGCCCAGCTCCACAGATGGTGAACTTGGGTGTTTATATATGAGTTGCACAAAGTCACATGTTGAGTCTGTGGCTGAGCCAAACTTACTTCTTCCACTACCCACTTCCTCTACCCGTCTTAATTAGGTGACTTCACTACATACGAAGTTGCCATGGAAGCTGTGCTCTGCAAAACACATCTCCCTGCCAGGTGCGTGTAGCTCTCACTACTGTGAATGTGAATTGCATGAGTACTACAGAGGAAGAATAAACCCCCTGAGGCTTTATCTCCAATTTGTTTTCCAAAAACCCAAATGACTCTTTCTGTGTTTCATTACTGCATGTTTTATCTGAAAACTAGATCATTTTGTCATCAGAGTCTTGGTTGGCAGCCCATTCTTTAGAAAAACATATGTTCATTTTCATTTTTTTGAAATAAAACCAGTGAAATATATTAAACTGAAAACAGTGTTTCCCAGTTGTACCTGGGGACTAGTTGCATGTTGTTAGTACCCCAGAAGTCAGCTGGTGATCTGAGTCCAACTCCATGTGGCAAAGATCCAGCAACAAACAGGGCGCTGAGACCTCAGCAAGGTCCATGAGCCGCACAAACACGCTGCTCTCTGAGTCTTCCCAAAATGAGATGGATGTAAATTAGCAGGGCACCAACAGGAAATTTAAAGTCTGATCATTTGCACCAGATATCCAATACCCATGTTGTGTTCTGGTTGTGCTTTTGAGCAATAGTAGCATAAAATATCATTGGATTGGTGTTTCATATTCCTTCTCCACTGGCAAAAGGAAAAAACAAGAGTTTTTTACCGAACAAGTGCTATTTTTCCATATAAAATAAACCAATACTCTACCAAAACAAACATCCACTGTTAGCCTTTATGCCAGAGGAAGAAGAATCACTAGAAAGAGAAACAAAAATTCAGGGAAGAGGTTAATTACATGCTTTCATGTACTACTAGAAAGAGTTCAGATGTTCTACCATAAATAGCCCAAATTCTTCTTCTTTGTGTGCTTCATTTCTAAGTTTGTATTCAATCCTGACAAAATTCAATCTGAGCAGAAAACCTTTTGGCAAGATTGCATGAAATAAATTCAAAGATTCTTAGAATTCATGTTATTTCAGAATTATTATTTTTTCTGTGTACAAAAAGTAAAAGGCTTTCAGGATTAGTCCTCATAGTGAGATCCACTCGGTGGTAATGAGTGATTCCAAGCCCTTGTTCTCCCACCCACACACATCATTAATGTTAACTTCATGTTAACCTAACAGACTTTGTCCAGCCTGGCTGCTGCGTAATGACAGCTGCTTCTTGCAAGCCAAGAACACAAAAGAAGTGGGTGTTACAGGATGAATTGTTGCTTAGTCCCTTTCAACAGCAGCTCTCTCCACAGTCAGAGGACAGTATTTTAAACCCCATGCACTCTGCTTTTCCTGAGACCTTTGAACAGTGCTTGGCACAGCACTCAGTTTTAGCGTTTTATGTGCCAGGCTCTTCTCGCAAAGGAGGGAGCAACAGTACAGCCCAGGTCAGGCAGGGAGAACATCTCCTCAGCTGGAGCCCATAAACCATGGGGAATCCTTTGCTCACATAAACATCAGTAGGCTACTCAATGGCTGCACAGCAATTTGTCCATAAAACTCAGGAATTCAGATATCAAGTATCATTCAGTAACTTTTTGGCATTTTAGTTAATGCTACAGAGGTTTTTTAGGGAGGAAAAAAAATGCATAGCATTCTTATTGACTGCTTTAAGATAACAAACCTCTCATAGCCCCCCCCTTCTGGAGAAGATATGTTAAACACTGTATCCATGGAAACATGCTTGGGTTCACATCTATCTGGAAGCTCTAAACTAATCCCAGAGGCTGATGAGCTGCAAATTTTAGCATGCAGTTGGTCTGTCTGAACACCATGGTTTGTGTTGATGAAAATAGACCTACAGCCACCCTCCCAGATGTTCAGGGCAAACCTTCTGCCTTGGGTAGCCTACCTCTGCACCTCCAGCGTCAGCCTGAGCTCCTATGCCAGGTTGTGGTCTAGCAAGGCTGTATTGCATGTGTTGGACACATTTCTACATGTTCTGTCCTGCCAGCTCAGCTGAGACAGCAACATTACCACCAGTGAGATCTGTCAGAGCCCTACATTATACCTTTTGCCTTTCTTCTCCCACCTGTTATTTGACCCAAATGTTTTTTCAGGTAATGAGGTATCTGAGCACATCAGCTTGCCTGCAGCCTCCAGATTCTGTCAAGAATTTAATAACCAATCTTCAAAATTCTTTGAGGCGTATGTCTAAAACTACTGGTCTCTCTTGTTCTGTCTGTATGGAATTTCCTGTTTTTCTTCATTTTGTGTCTCATGAAACCACTCAGACACTGACTTAGTAGCTCTTCCTTGGAGAAATGTGGTGAGATCTCTACACGGGCAACTTAGGCAGGAGATGCAACCCAACCAGCACGCCAAAACCTCAACCATAAGTTTATAGCTAGCAAAATTATGGATGACCAGTAAAGCAGGAGTTAATCTAGTGTTGACAATATATTTCTGTGTCTTCTGATTTTGTTTTTTCATGCTTGCTTTAAAGCAAAACTCAGAACAAAACCAGCTGCTGTGAAATAAGTGAAGTGAAAACACCAAATGTAATGTCATCCTGTAGAACACAAATCAAATATATTGTGAAATGAGTTATGAGAAAGTCCTCCATGTGCAATATGCTTGTTTTTCTAGACAGGCTCTTGCTCAGTTAGTATTTGTCCAACTGGCTAAGAAATTCCTTTACAATCTTTCTAAAATGGAGACAAGTGCTGGGTTTCACGGATTTTAGCTTTCAATGTTAATGATTAACAAATCCTTCCTGCTACGTAAGAAACAATCACAGGATTGTAAAAGCAAGCTTGAATGCTTAAATATTCTAATATTTCACATATGCACACCTTATTTTGGGGTTTCTGTGTTAACCTGCAGTTTGCAATAGGATTTGATATCATTGCACACTCAGCAATGGGAGCTCTTTGCTGCAGCGTTCAGTCTGCGTTCAACCGCTCTTCCACAGGCAGGGAGAGGAGAGGATGTGAGAGAGATTGTGAACTCGGGAGGCAGAGAAACAAGCAGCAAAACAAGAGCAAGGTGTGAAAAGCAATGAATGGGCACTTCACACTGGGAAAGAGACTGGTAAACGCTTCTGACTCCTTTTGCAGGTAAGCAAAAAGTGATACGATCACTTGACACTTTGAACAGAAGTGTCAGTTATTTTTGTAAAATGAAGCACTCAGCCATATTCTATCCCTTCTGCTATAAACGAGCCTTTGGAGACTTCAGAGCATGGACTGCACTTTGTCTCTCCTGCGAATGGGGGAGAACAACCTTGTAGCAGAAATATTGCCCCAGAGCTGAGAGACCAGGGCTCTGTTTGCAAAAATGCTGTGGTTTCACAGTTGACGATGCTGCTGATCTCAGTACAAACCTCCTTGCTGGGTTTCTTTCTTCCTCTTACAACTGTGTCACATGGAGGTTTAACCTTTCCTTTCTCAATTGCACAAAGCTGCTAGCACTCACTGTCATGCAGAAAACCCTGGCAGTGTGAACCTTACAACATCCCCTCCACCTCAAGGCCTCAGGCCAACCAAAGAGCAAAGCAGCACATGCAAGATAATACCACCAGGCTGACAGGACATACCAGAAAACAGAAGCATTTCTGCTGACCACACGTCTCTGCTGTCTTCTGACAACTACAGGCCACTGTTTTTCAGCTGAACCTCAACTTACCCAGACCAAGCCAAACTACCTCCCTTCCAAGAGCTGTGCTTCAGGTGCAAGATGGACTCCTCGCTGCCCAGAAAGGGAAGAGAGCCGAGCCAGCGGGACAGGTGGACATCAGGGTGTCTGCTGGCTCCATTCCCAGCACTGGAGAGAGATCTCTCCTGCCCAGAGGACACCACCAGTGAAGGCAGACTGATTGCTTTCCCATGTCCTCAGGATATTTCAGAGCTGTTAAAAACTCACAAGACCTCTCACAGTCTCTTTCTGTATCCAACCTGCCCATGTACCATGGATATGGGGCAAAGAGGTGACTGCAATTACAAATCAGACAAGCATCATATACCACATGCATTCATTAGGGGATAAATAGTAAGGATTTCCCTGTGGTATCATTGTGAAAGCAGAGCCAAACTCCTCACAACGGTGCATGGTACGAGGACTAGAAACAACAGGGAATATTCAGATTGGATATTAGGAATAAGGTTTTTTTTTCACCATGAGGGCAGTCAGGCAGTGAGTGGGACAGGGAGATTTTCTGCACTCTGTCCTTGCAGGTTTTCCAGACCCATCCGGATAAAGCACTCAGCAACATGACCTCATTCATAGCTTCTCCTGCTTTGGCCAGGATGTTGGAGTAGTGATTGCCAAAGTCCTTCCCAACCTGACTGATCCTATGATCCTACACACTTTGGACCTCTTCTTTTGAAGAGGGATGGACAAGTCCCCAAGTGCTGTTCATTGAAGCCTGAGTTCTCCCTGCTCCATGCTGTTGATCAAGAGCATGAGCATCCCTGTGCAGGGACTTTTTCTCCTGCTCCTGCAGGAACCTGCTGTTAAAGACTTCCCTGTTTATCTGACATGGAGACCATGGTGTTGAAGCATAAAGCTGGGGAAGTCTCTGCTTACATATATTTTGTCTGATACATTGGGAAAGAAGGGAGAACAAGGAGAGGCCAACTTTGACCAAGCCAGTAGATTCAGCAGACGTTTGCAGAAGTTTTCAGAGGAAGAAGAGGGGATCGTAACTTCTCCTTGCTTTCTGTGTTTCCCTAGGAAAGAGACTCACTGTTCCCACAAATGGCAAGGGCTTTGGGCCACAACTGCAAAAAGTACAGGTGTATCCTTACCCTATGAGAATGTAAGAATTGTTCTGAGATGGTAAATATACATCTGTTTAGCAAGCAGGTGCTTCCTTGTACGCACATAATTTGTGAGCAGAGCTTGATTGCTCTTTGGAATTATCACACCCATAAACTGTGGTATCAACAGTGTGAAACCCAGTGAGGAAAACCCAAATAAAGCTTCAAATGGTCACTTCTTAAATACATCCTATCAGGCTTCACATCAGCTTAAGGGAGAAATTACATCTGTTGGATGTGAACTTCTAGCCATTGTCTTGAATTGGATGATCAGGTAGCCAGCCCATCACCTGAGGACACTAGAAAAGATTGGCCCCATTGCTCTATGTCTGCCATGCTAAGAAATGGCAGACATCTAATCTACAAGTAAGATGAGATAACTGCAGTAGGATCACAGGAGCAAAGGTGAGAAGGCAGCCTTCACCTGCTGCAGAGCGGAGCAGTGTGATCGCCAGCCCTGTGAGTCTGTGTGTCGGCTGTGCTGGCTCCTGGCTGCTGTGAAGCAGGAGTCCAAGACAGTGACGACACTTCAGGCTGCATGTCCCAGAGCTCTGGCACACCGAGTATCTTTGCTGTTTCATTGATACCTCCTTGAAGAGGTGTTGAGACTGCCTTGAGAAGGTGCTAAGGAGTATTTAGCAGGTCAGGGAAGACACAAGGTTTCCCCTCTCAATCTGAGGAGTGTTAGCTTGCTTCCAAATTATTCCAAATAACATCAAAATCTGAAAGTGCCCTTTCAATAGACATTCAGCACCACAAAAGGAAGGTGTTCTCATGTGCTCTGGGCAGGCTTTTTGAGCAATATTGTGTACTATCTGAGGAGAATGACAATAATTCTGTACTACTCCAGTGACCAGGAGACCAGAGGGGTATTTTGATACACACAGTGCAAAACTAGAAATGATGTCCATGTAATTTAAGAAAGGCTTGGTTTCATCAGTACTCAAAGCAAAAATAAAATAGTGTCAGCATTCAGAAAGGAACAGTTTCCACCACTGTATTCATGTGTGCCAAAATTGGATGCAACCTTGGAATTACCATACAGATGTCATCATCATCATCATATTTGATGAAAGCCTGGAAGACAGCCTCTCCAGTGTCTTTCTCATGTTTCGGTCGTGGTAATTTCTTCAGAATTGCATGAATGTATTCTGCGTTTTTAACTTATCATCCAAACTGTCCATGTGCTGTGAGGCAGGGTGAGAAGATGGATTTATATAGCATCTGAAACAGATGGGCTGGACCCTGGTCCTCATTGCAGCTTTATGCATCTGTTTATACTCATGCACTGGGGTGCAGCTCAGTGCTTCAGGCTTCATTCCTCTCCTCACATCTCAGCACTGCTGTCTTAGAAACTATGGTTAATGAAAATAAAGGTAACTTCTCTGTGAAGGCATCATTGTGCATGACTCCAGAGGAATCCAGCTGAGGTTTCCACTGTGTGATACCACGCAAAGTCTCTATTGAATGTGAATCAACACAGGAATGTTATTACTATGAAAACAGTCAGGTCTGCAGGACTAAATGCTTGACAAAATGTGGATCTCCAGTCTTTCAGAAGCCTCCTTTACCTGCTTTGGCATTTGCAGACTTGCACAAGGTTATCCAATGAACCAAATGCACTAAACAATGTAATGTTTATAATGCAACAGTACCTAGGAGTTGTAGGACTCTACTGAGATAAGTCAGAATAAAAACAACAAAGCAGAATCAAGAGACAGCTCCTAACCCTTGTGATCTGTCCCCCTGTGATTATCCACGTGCCAGACGAGACGATAACTAGAGACAATAGATGGGGAGTACAAACAAAGACATAATGAGAAACTAGCCCTCAGCTTCTTACCCAAAGTGGTGTGAAGCAGTCCTAAGGTTAATGCAAGTGAGCCCTGCAGTTCTGTAACAGGCCTGATATTGCTTTCAATAAAGTAAAAATTGCTTGCAAGAGGGAACAAGCAGAGGAGAATCAAAACAGAAACAAGAAGGTGAAAACTGAGAACAAGAAGATATATATTAAAAAAAAAAAAAAAAAGAAAAAATACACTGGGCAGAAGAGGGAGAAAAAATTGAGACAATAGTTTGATAATTCTGAAGGCTCAAACAATGCTCTGATGTGATTCCAACTACTGGCAGAAAATTACATGCAAAAAAACATAATTTTTACCTTTGTTTCTAAAAAATGAGTGCAAAAAAGACAGAGAAGACCTAGTTTGCCATGGGTGACACATTTGTTTTGTGGTGATTAAGACGTATATTCTGCATTCAGCATAGTACCACTTCCACCCATGTGAACTGGCTTGCACTTGACAGGAGATAGAGAAGAGGTTAAAATTTGGAGCCTAGGAGCCTCCTCTGCTTGTCCCCTTGTCCCCTGACTAATTAACACTTCATTTCAGCAGACGGGCTTTTTGTGCTTGTGTTTATGACAACTTCAGTCAGAGCAAACCACCTTGGCCTCTTTTTAGTTACATCAGAGCATACAAAGCAGGTGTGCCGATTCAGAGTATCACAAGACAACTCATTCTTGTAATTTCACATTTAAGAGAAGCTAAAGCACATCCCCTGTTCATGGGGATGATGTCCAAAATTTTGTGTATTAGCATGTTGATGTTCCAAAGACTGTGGTGACAGAATCTCAGAGCATTGGCATGTTTTAAGGCATCTCAAAATAGGTCCAAATTCCTTGTAAGCATCTTGGACATAACATTTTTGTTAACAATATATTAGAAAATTACATTTGAAAATTATGGGAATATTTCATTTTTTTCTAAGAAAAAAAATAATGAATATGCACTGAATGGCTTGGTGCAAGTTTCTCAAATGTATTCATAGCTAAAAGTCTCATGTTTAAAGATGAGCTAGACTCAAGACAAGTAACTCAGTAGCTTTATAGATTAAAAACAGAAGCAGCAGCTTCTGACACTCAATCTATTATATTAAAGCCAGCACTAACTCTGTTAAGATTTTCACTAAAGAGAAACTTTGGTCTCTTTAAAGAAAGAAAATGTTCCCCTACTGAATAGCAAAAATGAGCAACCAAGTGTTGTTATCTTCTTAGTTTCACATCATTCATAAAATAGTCAGTTTTAAAACTGGTGGCATATATTAGTGCAATTGCTTTAGGGTCCTACTGTGGGAAACAGTGGCAACAGGAAGGAAGAGGTTTGTTTAAAGAATAACTCAAAACAGGGGTCTAAATGAAGCTCCTTAAAGTGCTCTCAGTATGTTTTCTATACGTGTCTACTTATTCTTGCAGAATTGTAGGACTGGAGATGTCCCTCCAGGTCACTGAGCTCAGCCTGGGCAGTGGAAAATGGGCACCTTGTAATCATAGAATCATAGAATACCAGTTTGGAAGGGACCTTAATGATCATCTGGTCTAGAGAAGATGGCCCTGTACCCTGTCCAGCCATAATCCCTCACTCTGCTCCACCCTAAGAGCACTCCCAGTCTTCCCCCCCTCTCTGGGATAACCCAGCTGCTTCCAAGTTAGGAACTGCCTTCTGGTTTCCACACTGAATATTGACCTGGCCAGTATGTGCCCATTTGCTGCTCTACCAGCAGCTATTTGGCTTCAGGTTACACAGGTCCTTGCATCTGGTGTCACCGCCCGCAGTGCACGAAGAGCCAGTAATGGTGTGTCCTGCATTTCGTAACTGCCTGGATGCAAGGAGGGAATGGCAGAGATGATAATAAACTTATTTATCTCCTTTAAATGGAGATGACCAAAGTGCACTTGCAAACCCGTGATTTGGATTGAAGTCTGATTGCATCTGCATCTCCAAAGAGCTGAGGAACTGCCTTAGATAAAAAGCTTTTTAATTTCATATGTTAAACAAGGTGAAAGAGTCCAAGACAGACTCCATTTTTTGTGGCCCTGGTGTCAAAGGAGTAAAATCAATTAAGAGACTCAAGTTGGTGATAAACAGAAAGGCAATTACAGAAAGTTTTCTGGGAGAAGACATTTTTCCCTGCCAGCCTTCAGGTTTGATGGAAAAATTGAATGTTTTCGGTTGGCAGCATTTCAGAAAAAGTGCTACCAACTGACAAGCTCTTGACACACTTTAAAATGCATCAGTTGTATAATCCACAAGGTAGCTTGGAGTAACAAATACAAAATAAAAGAAAAAAAAAAAAGGAAAAAGCATCCAGTGTTCATTTTCAAAACTCGGGGTGGAAAAGCAATAAAAGCAATAATGAATATTTGACATATGCACATAGTTCTTTGCTACACACAGAGTTTAAATGATATTTGGGTTTGAGGTCACACTATACAGCTCCATATATGTATTGACCCAATGCAACCCTGTTTTAAAACTACAAAGGACTTCAGCTGAGTTATGTGTACTAATAATAGAAAGGATGTCCACTAAGGACTTGTAATTGCAAATATCCTTTGCTTTTTTTATTCTTTCTCAAATAGGAGCATACCTGATATAGTACTGGAAGGTTTCTCATGGTCTGCATGCAGAAACATTCAACGATAAACAGAAGCATTGGTATTTGAGTGGGAGCTTACCTTGTTTAGTCTCAGTTTAGCAGTTTGATAAAGCACAGGAATGAGTTATGGTGCCTTTAGTTCACCAGTTCCAGACAGGGAGCAGTGTTCTACGGTGCATTGGAACTACCTTTCACCTGCCAGGTAAATGTGCCCCACAGACCGTAGCACCCCTTGCTGCACTGAACGTGTCTTTGTTGCCCATTTCTGAAGGAGCTCACCCAGGCAGGACAAGCACCAGGAACAGCCTCCTGGATGATCCCAGAAGTCACATGGGTGCAGACACAGAGGACCTGTGTTCTATGACCACATTTTGCATCACCATGATTGAGGCAGTGCTCAACTCCACCGTACAAACTGATTTGGTTTTGCAACAGGCAGCAGGGGATGCCTCTGGAGTTGGGACATGAACCCCACCTATCTCAGGACAGCATTGAAGGGATGATCTTTCTGTCTGGAATAGGCAGATCGTTGTGCAAAGCAGTGCTTTTAGCAAAATGATGACTTGCACCTCGGAATACAAAAATGTGCCAGAAGCCTGGGAGAAGTGGGTTAGATCAGGAATTAATTAGTCCCACTACAGAGTGCAGTTCAGCACTCCAACAAATCCACTGCTGTGACTGTAGCAAAAGAGATGCTGCTGTTGCCTTCCTCCAGCTCCTGCCTGCCCCTGTCCTGCCTTTTATCAGACCCGGTGACTGTCCAGACACAGGTTCAGTGAGAGTTTCAGTGAGCCAACTTAATGGAAAATTATTCCTTTTTTTGGGATGGCATGTTAGAGTTTTTTTTGTCTGATCCCCTTGCTCACCTGCGACTGCTCAGTCTCTGATGCCAAAAAAGCACCTGCTGGGCCTGGAGAAAGAGGGAGGAAGGAAGAGGCAGAGGAGGACCATTCTTTCCATCGGCAGCCTGCAATTACAACAGCTAAAGCATGACATCAAACTGCAGACGAACACCAGGAAAGGGAAATGAGTTATCATTTTCACTATTTACCTATCTGAACGTTGATTGGAAAGCCTAAATATAATGGATTTTCGTGGAGGGGGTGGACTATTGCTGTTTTATTTCAACACGGTACAGCTGTATTGCTATCAGGATTCCTACTTTTCATGGCCATTCAATTTCCCACCTGACCCACACACTGTAACACCAACTTGCAGGGCACTGGATTGATTTAACTTCTCTTTTTCCCCCCTGGTTCTTAACTGAACATAATAGTGTTTACCTATGGGGTTGTGTAGATAAATTATTTCAGGTATTCAAACCCCTTTACCCTTTGAAGATTTCAATGCTCTTATGTGCCAAGCACTCAGACAGAAAAAACTGTTTGTATATGAGATGCAACTGTTCAGAAAAAATGGCATTTCCTTTCAGTGAAGGCAGCTCTGAGGAGGTCACTTTAATTTTATGATCTTCTTTACCTTCTTTCACTGAACCATAGAGCTGGAGGGCTCTCCAAGAGGTCACCATCTACTCAGTACCAGTCTATGACTTCCAGTACAGGCTGGATGTGCTCTGGGGAGATGTTTCTGGGCTCTCAGCAGCTCAGTCAAATCTTTCTGGGAGTGGCTACACCAAACTGCATCCAATCATCTGACTGACAACTCCTTAATTCCTTGAGGCTGTAATATTCTACAGATTTAAATACCTTAAAGAATGCAGATTTTAAAGTCAAGTTTCTCTCTATTAAAATTTACTGAGCTTCTGGCAGTTTTGAAGATAATGGGATTTTCATGTTGATTTTAATTACAGCAATATTTCCTGTTATTCTGCCCTAATTGGAACATTAGCTGGATATTTTAATAGTGTCTTAATCAACATGGAATTAGCATCATTATTTTAATAGCAATTACAATAACCAAAGCAATTGTTTCCAGGAAGCCTCCACCCACATTTCTTAACTTTCTAAACAGGAGTGCAAATTCAACACCATTTAAATTAAGACATGTTTTTCTAGGAACAAGGGATATATATTTGTACACACACACAGAGGCTATGCAGTCAAGTATTCTGTGTATCATCTTTCAGAAAAAATTGGCAGAAATAAATAAGTCATCACTGGACAAAGGCCAGGCAAACTAACTGAAAGGTGATATTTATATTTGACTTATGGGATCAGATTCCAGTACAATTTCCAACCTTGCAATGTGCTGTAGGAAAAATCAGCCTCCACCAATGTCCTTCTACAATTTGGGTGCTTCACAGCAACTGCAGTGAACAGTTTCTTCCCCCCTAGCCCCAGATATTCCCAGCCCTGTGCTTCAGCAAGATGGTCTTTCACATTGACCAACACAACTGATTTGGGGGAGTGCTAAAGTACAACTCAGTCAACTGATCTGAATTAAAGATATTCTCCCATTCTCCTTTTTTTTTGCAAGTTTTTTAGAGAGTTGTATCGTTTTCCCAGTGCATTTCACGGTGCTTCATCACAGACAGGTGTGTTGTCTTATGTAGGAGGAATGATGCTCTTGGTCAGAGAACCCACCAGATTATTAAAACACAGGCTTAAACTGTGCTTAAAGGCCACCCTAATATTATTTATTATTGCTATGACTATTATTATTTAGGTTTTGGACAGTGTTAGCACTTGAGAAAGCTACCTTTTTGACAGCTAGAGACAATAAAGAAAATCATAAAATAACACTGGAAGTATTTGAGGAAATACATTGCCTATTTCTAAAAAGAATAATTTAAATAGAATTTTTTCCACATTGTTTCTGTTTGTTTTATTATTAATTCCTGCATTTGAATAAATCATGGACTACCAAAAAAACAAAACAAGGGAACAAAGCCAAACAGCTTTCTGAAAAACAGTTCTTTTCCAGACAGCTAAAAGCTTCAGTTGTGAATTTATATGTCCTAAGTCAAGTACTGTACATCACATTATATGTACATGGTTGAGAAACCTTGTTCTGTTCACAAAATTACTTCCCATAATTGCTAGCAACTGTATGGTTTGTTCAATATAGCAAGTGTCTTCCCTTAAAAAACCCCAAGTTTATAGGTGTAACTGATGAATACATATTATTTTCCTCCAGAAGCAAAGCTCTGAAGTTTCACTGCAAAGTAAATAGGACAAGCTCAGCCATGCATAAAAGCATATACTGCTAAGCTGTCTTAAGTACCCTGTAGTAAAAAAAAACAAAAGATCAAATTTTATAGTGAGATAATGATCATGTATGAATTAATGCTCTGAAAAATGTCTTTGAGTACAGCTCTTCACTTTCTAAAGGCATGTAATTAGGACATTTCTCTTGAAGACAGCCATCTGCAGAACAGCAACAACTGTCTCAGTAAGGAGTTAATTTCAGAGCCTGCACATGACCATAAAAATGATGTTATTTTTGCACCTTTCCAAAACAAGCACAGGAAAAGGCAGTCCTCAGTTATGCTTAGGTTCTGTATTTTTTAAAATTAGTTCAGTTATACTGTGCTGATAGCTTAATCAGCAGAAGGGCTGATGATAACACTGATGAAAGTGAAGCAGGTTTGTTAAGGAGACACCATATTTTTATTTAATACATCTGAAATAAGTGGATAGCTTTTGTGCAGAAGGATCCTTTCTTTTTGCAGTTCAGTTTTCCCTAAAATTAGCTTTTTGTGAAGCACTCCAGAATACATAAGCTTTGTGTTGTCTCCTTTAAAATTGTGGATGTCTCATTACCACTTGGGTCATGGTTAGCTCCCAGACTGGGGAACTGACCTGACTGAATAACAACTACCCCTGGGGTTTTGCTCCTGAGATATTTTCAGTCAGATCATTTTCTCATATCACTTCACTATAGTCACAGAACATTTCTACTTGTATGGGCAGTGACAGGTCAAAGTGGCCAGGATCGGGACAGATGAGAAATAAATGCTTCATTTGGCATTATTTGTCAAAATTCTCATTATAAGCATTTGACAGCTAATCTTCACATCTGTTGACACTGAAGGAAAATATTTTTCCCCGTGCAATTGCTGCTGGCTGTGCCGATCCCTGAGCTCGCTCTGGTGAGAGCTGGATCCTTTGCTGTGCTGATTCACCTCACAAAACCAGCAGACAGCTATTCACCTTCTGGAGGATTTTCAGTGTTTATTTTTGAGGGTTTCCCCTCCCCACCATAGAGGCTTCAATTACCTGATGAAAGAGACCAGTGCAGACGAAAGCTATCTGTCCCTTGGAGACAATAAACCACCACATTGACTTGGCTCTTCCTTGAGTGACTTTGCCCTCTGTCTGAGGAGTTTTTTAAAACACTGATAAAACACAGGGTCTTCTAAGAGATTTGATAACATTTTGGCTTCAAGAGAGCAGGTAACATCTTACCTGAGCATAACAATAAAGGATAAGTCTGTCACCAAACACAGAGGTCTCACATGCTTAGTGGGACTAATCTAAAGCTGAATTTTACTGACAAACCCAGGTCTGTCAGTGCTTGTGAACCAGGGAGGGTTTTTTCCATGGAAGTAATTAACTCAGAACTACTATTGGAGACAAGACATGGGGAATTTTTACATTGCTTAAACAAGCAAAGCAAACTACAGCTCAAGAACAGAATTGGAGTGAACTCAACAGGGCAGGCTGAATTCAGACCACCTCTGCCTGGTCTCAGCGACGGTTTTACAACCCCATTATGTATCATATACCTTATCTGCAATAATCTTTTGTGACTCCAAGTCAATTAAAGAGAAACCCTTATGTTTTTCTACAATGATAGCCTGCAGTGGTTACAAACTGAAACTGAAAATTGAGGTTCAAAGCACAGTATGAATGCAAAGAGGCAGGATCACTCAGCCAACACCACAGGGATGAAGCGAAGATACCACAGATGTTTTCTCCTCCTGCATATAAAATGTGAAGAACTGTAACACACATGGTTTCCTAAGGTAACTGGGAACTTTTGGGTTGCTTTTGAAAAGTGTGGAGCCAAAAAGAAAATCTCATTATTAAAGAAAGGAGAAAGCATGATGCTGTGGAGTCACACTTCATTAGACAGGCTTGATCAGGAATGGCAAGACACATACACTTGTATGGCAAGTCCAGAAAAATGTACCTGCCTTTGGGAAAAAAAACAATCTCTAGAGCTCTTTTTTATTTTTTAATGCCTATAACAACACTATTGGCCAACACAATCTTAGTGAAATGAAACAGCATTTATTTTCTTGCCTGTAACATGGAGGAAATTCTGCTTTTCCTACCAAGTCAGTGCTTCAGAATCCTTAAAAGACTGTCCCAAAACAAATGCAATATGGTTATATAATATCTTTTTGTCGGCCTGAGTAAGAGCATCTATTAGCTGGTTGTTCTGAGAATCATAAACAAAATGTCAAATTAATCCTTCCCCAAAAGGCTGAGAAGATGGTGTAAAAGCAAAGTGATGGTGATAACAGATTTCTTAAACCAGTTAAAAGTTACTGATGTAATTCCTAATCTGATTTAAACCAATACAAAAAAATAGGACACTCATAGTTTAAACCTGGTTTAGCTCATAAGTGAGTTCGTTACAGCTGAACTGTTGAAATCAGTAGTAAGAGTATCTACATGGAGATTTATACCAGTTTAACAAAATTATTTTAAATTTATATCCATAGTTAAGCTAGTGCATCTTTTTCACAGCTAAAATAGTACTATATACCTTTATTGTTCCTCTGAAAGGGTTTTTTTTAGACAACTTTTTTTAGTTAGTGTATATTTACCCATCAGTTAGTCTTTTAGCTTTCTTGTTTGCATTTGTAACTTTGAGGATGTGAAAGCATGCACATTTTGAATCTGGAGAGACAGTGGAACAAGCAGCACTTCCCTGCACACTCAGCTGTGCACTTGGCTGCACTCGGAGGCTCACGCTTCGATAGAGACATCTCTGCCCTTCGACATCCCCTGCAAACAGTCTGGTCAATGCAAGATTTCTCATGTCACTTAAAGCTTCTATCTTCAGGGGGAATTTTCTGCATTTTCTGCTGACTGCTGCTTAGTACAAAAGGCCTCAAAATGGGCGCAGGTTTTTGGGGTCTACGCCCCATGTGGGACTGCCAGCGTGTGCTTTCCCGGCTGTGACATGTGGCTGCTGAGGGAACTCTGAGTCACTCTCTGCTGGTAAAACCCGTGGTGGACAAGAGGCCTCATCCTCCACAGCTGCAAAGTGGTCACCTGAAATAACATGTGGGGCCAGCCCCAACCCACCTGCTAAAGCAGGTTCACCCAGAGCAGATCACACAGGAATGTGTCCAGGCAGGTTTTAAATGTCTTGACAACATCTCTGGGCAGCCTGTTCCAGGGCTCTGGCACCCTCAAAGTATCCTCATACTCAGATGGAACCTCCTGTGCTTCAGTCTGTGCCCATTGCCCCTCATCCTGTTATTGGGCACCACTGAAAGGAGTCTGGTCCATCCTCTTGACACCCACCCTTGAGATATTTATAAACACTGATGAGATCCCCTCTCAGCTTCCTCTTCTTCAGGCTGAACAGACCCAGCTCTCCCAGTCTCTCCTCAGAAGAAAGATGCTCCAGACCCCTAATCATCTTTATAGCTCTCTGCTGGACTCCCTCCAGTAATTCCTTGTCCTTAAACTGAGGAGCCCCAAACTGGACCCAGTACTCCAGACGCAGCCTCACCAGGGCAGAGTAGGGGGGAGGAACAACCTCCCTCGACCTGCTGGTCACACTTTTCCTAATACACGCCAGGTACCATTGGCCTTCTTGGCCACAAGGGCACATTGTTGACTCATGGTCAACCTGTTGTTGACCAGGACTCCCAAGTCCTCCTCTGAAATGCTGCTTTCCAGCAGGTCCGCACCTGACCTTTACTGGTGCCTGGGGTTATTCCTCCCCAGGTGCAGGACCCTACACTTGCCGTTGTTGAGTTTCATCAGGTTCTTGAGGGAACTGGGCTGTTCAGCCTGGAGAAAAGAAGGCTGAGGGGAGACCTTATCACTGTCTGCAACTACCTGAAAGGAGGCTGTAGCATGGAGGGGGTTGATCTCTTCTCCCAAGTAGCAAGTGATAGGACAAGAGGAAATGGACTCAAGTTGTGCTAGGAGAGGTTTAGATTGAATACTAGGAAAAAATATTCCTGGAAAGGGTTGTCAGGCATTGGAACAGGCTGCCCAGGAAAGTAGTGGAGTCACCATCCCTGGAGCTGTTTAAAAAGGCGATTAGAAAAGGTTCTTAGAGACATGGTTTAGTGCTAGAGTTAGGTTATGGTTGGACTCGATCTTCAGGGTCTCTTCCAGCCAAAATTACCCTGTGATTGTCTGCCCAGTCCTTCTTTGGGCAGGCAGATGCCCTCAGCAGGACACCCTTCAGGAAGGACACCCTCTGGGGAAGAGAACAACCCTGCGAGCTGGGCGAGGACCCACCTCCTTGTCACTGCCCGCAGGGGACACCGCCGTACACAGCGGAGAGCACGTCCAACCGCACACACACACAGTCACATCCCGACCCTCACGCCACTACCCCGGCCCCGCTCGGACCCTCAGCGGGACAGGTGCGGAGGCCCGGCCCCTCCCGGCGCTGCGCGGCCGTCCCGGGGCGGGCCCGGGCCCGGGGGCGGGGAGGCGGCGGGGCGGGGTGGCCGCGGTGCCCGAGCCCATTTCAGCGGCGGCAGCGGCCGGCGGCGGGAACGGCGGCCATGGCTGGGCGGGCGCTGTGGGCCGCGGGGCTGGTGCTGCTGGCGGTGCTGCCCGCGGCGGTGCGGGCCGACACACCGGCCAACTGCTCCTTCGCCGACCTGCTGGGCGCCTGGGAGCTCCGCGTTTGGCGAACGAGCGGCGGCCGCCACGGCAACTGCTCCCAGGAGGGTGAGACCGCGGCGGCCCTGCCCCGTTCCTCTTCCCCGGGGTCGGCCCGGCCTCGCTGGGGTGGTTCCCGTGAGGGAGGAGTGTGGCGGGGGCAGGGACTGCTCCATGCTCTGAGGCCCTGAAGCCGAAGCGGGCGGCGGGGAAGCGGTGCTTGTCTGGGCCGTAGCGGCCCCCGCACCTGCGGGTCCGACCCGTGCTGCTGGGCTTGGGGCAGAAAAGGGTTAATTGGAATTAAACAACGCGAAACACTCGGTTTAGTCCAGCTCTGGGTGATCACTGCAGGCAGCCCTGTTACTCTTTCAGTTCAGGGGTTTTTGCTTGTCTTTGGACTCAACTAGGCCTCTTTATGAGCACCACTGGCTCATGCCGGTTCACTTCTTCCTTCCTCGCAGTTGCCTTTCCTCGCATCTCAGCCTGTCTGAAAGCGGCTGTTCCCAGCAGCAGAGTGTGGTTGTGCTTCTGTGTGACAGCAGGACAGCTCCTGGGAGGCCACCAGCTTTGGGAGCTTGCTGCCAGGCCTGGGGCCTGATAGCATCAGGAGGAATAGAAATACTGCTTCCCTCGGGGGGGATAATAGTAGTGGGAAGTTACTACTTGATCATTGTGTGTCAATATTACTTAAAAAATAGTTGATACTTTGCATCTTTCCAAATCATCTGCTTTTTGATCCGATGAGGCTGGCGGTGGAGGGTGTCAGAGCAGTGGTGTGAAGGGCTGTGGGGTGACTGATACCTGGTCCCAGATGTGTTGCAGATGCAGTGACACAGCTTCTGGCTCCTGTGTACCTGCATAGTAACTTATGTTTAAATAAGTTGATGTTTCCCAGTAACAGCTGTTCAGTGCTGTTGCTAATTAAATGTGCAAGTACTGTCTAGCAGTGGAAAAAATGAGCATGTAGACCCACTGACAGATAGGTGAAGTTCCTGAAGTGTGCTTGCTGGATGCCTTTTTGCAGTCTGTATTCAACAAGTATATTTTAGTGTCATTTAGAATAAAATAAATATTACAATATGCTTTATACTAATTTTTATTTTGATCTCTTCCACGCAATAATCATGCAATAATGTTTGTATTTCTTGCAGGGCCTGTGGAAAGAAAGGTGCTTGTGAATTTTCAGAAGTTAGATGTGGTTCAGGACAGTCTAGGCAACTATGGTTTCTTCACTTTGATTTACAATCAAGGCTTTGAACTCGTGATAAATGACTACAAGTGGTTTGCGTTTTTTAAGGTGAGTGAAGTTGGTGTGTTCTACATCACTGGCTGTGGTTGAAATGACCAGTACCTCGGTTTCTTTTTAATCCGTATGTGCCAGAGGAGGGCCATGGGAACACTTGGTTATCTTTAGCTCTAAGGTTTGCCTGCAGTATTTGATGCAGGATGTTTTTTAACATGAGGAAACAGTTATCAGTGGTTGAGTACTGAGCAGAGGGAGGGAAGAGATGTTTGTATTCCACGCTGAGCATTATCTGGAAAAGCTGTTACTGATGCTGCTGCTTTTCCTTCTGGACATGCTTAAAGCTTCACTAAGCTAACTCTCCCACTGACCTGGAAAATATATTTTTTTTATTTTTCTTTCTGACACCTTGGACCCAAGTGAAATAGCAAATTGTTTTTATCTTTCCTTAAAGATATTTTCAAATGCATGAAAGCTTTAGAAAGGCCATCTGCTCTCCTTGGCGGAGGATTTCTAGGGTCGTTACATTTTATTCCAGAATACTGCTTTAAAATCTAAGGAACTTTCCTGCTACCTATAGTTGTTCTTTTGGAATAATACTGTTATCTCCAGTTTGTGTTAATTTGTTCAGATCAATCTGAAAACAGTCTTATAGGCAGGGGGCAGACAGAAGACGCACTTGCTAAGGAATGTTCTGCTGCTGTCCTGATGAGTGGTATTGTGAATCTGGAGGGTGACTTGGATTAATTTCTGCTACTTTGCTACCTGGGAGACAGATGTTTTGTGCAGCAAGAATGTTCAGGTGATGAGTGCAGTCATCAGCAGGAACATTGAACAAGTGTCTTGGTTGTTTCAGAAAGCAAGAGCTTGTGTCTGGCTTCACATGAGTCAATAGTAAACACCCAGGCCTTGTCCAAGCATCAAATCTCTGAACCTTGGCTAGCAGTAAGTAGGGTGAAGAAATGACTTTTGCTTTAAATTGTCTTTCTGGGAGCTGTTATAGATGGTTTATTTCACAGCAACTATTTTTAAGTCAGTGTTTTCAGATGTTAAGAAGAGTGATGCATTCTTCCAGGAGAACTGTGATCCTTACTGAACAGAAATGACATACGGGGCTCTGATTTAACTGCTGCTTCTTTCCTGTTGACTGGAGCTCACTTAAGGGAAAGGACTGTATGTTGTTTCACAAGACTAATGGTGGAGTTGTTTGCATGCTCTTTGTGAGTTAACCCCTGTAGTCAGCTAGGCGTTACATGGCCTCTTGCTCATTCCACCCTGGTGGGATGGGGGAGAGAATCAGAAGGGTAAAAGTGCAAAAACTCATGGGTTGAGGTAATGACAGTTTAATAGGTAAGGTAAAAAATGTGCACACAAGCAAAGCAATACAAGGAATTCATTCACCACTTCCCATTGGCTGACAGGTGTTCAGCCATCTCCAGGAAATCTGGGCTTCATCCTGTGTAACTGTTATTTAGGAAGGCAGGCACTATGACTCTGAATGTCCTTCTTTTCTCCTTTCCTCAGCTTTTGTAGCTGAGCCTGAAGTCATGTTATAGAATATCCCTTTGGTCAGTTGGGGTCAGCTGGCCCAGCTGTGTCACCTCCCAACTTCTTATGCAGTCCCAGCCTGCTCACTCGTGGGGCAGTGTGAGAAGCAGATGAGGTCTTGATGCTTTGTAAGCACTGTTCCTTCTCTGGAGACATTCAAAACCTGCCTGGACACATTCCTGTGTGATCTGCTCTAGGTGACCCTGCTTAAGCAAGTGGGTTGGACTAGATGATCTCCAGAGTCCCTTCCAACCCCAACCATTCTGTGATTCTGTGAATAAAATGCCCCTGTGTTACAAATGCTGATTTCATCACAAATCCAAAACATGGCACTATATGAGTTACTACAAATAAAATTAACTGTCTGCCAAAACTAGTGAACTCATGTAACTGTGAACTTTAAGAATGCTTTTGCTCAAGTATAAGACTGTCTAATGTAGAAGCAAAGTGTGAGAGAGAAATACCTGATTGATATTCTCACATCTGTACAGAGTAGTGACACTACATTGTCATGATGGACACTCATCACAGGTTCAGCAGGTGATGCAGCAAAAACTACAGGCTGAAGTGTGCTCTAGCTGGGCAGAGTTAGTGTGAAACTTCTCAGGCAGGAACACCTCAGTGGGAGTGCCTGCCTCCAAAGGGGCAGGAATTGCAGCTTCCCTGAGGACAGGGGAGCACTGTATTGTGGTAGTATTGTCCATGAACTCAGGCCTGAGGTGTCATCTCTAACAGGTATAATCCAGCAGTTATTACTGGCCTTGGTGGGTTCATCTGAGGAGAAATATAGTTGAACTAGTGGACTTGGAATTCTTAAGCTGATATTTTACCCAGAAATGCAGAGTTACCTTATGAACCAGTATGGTAGAGCAGTTGAAACAAGTATTGATTATCAAGCTCTTTTTTGAATGTGAGGAATTTAATCATAGAAGCAGTGAGTGGCCTGCTCTGGAATGTAAATGGAGCTGTTAGGCACCAACTTGAAGATAGTTGAGAGTCACTGAAGGCTCTACTGCTGCTATCAACACCTTGTAAAATACATCCCTGAAAGATGAGCAGTTGACTCACAAGCACTGACCTTGTGTATTCCTCTGTGCTTATGAAAATGTAAATGTGTTGGTTTGCTAGAGTACTCTTAAACAATATGCAAAAACTGTGTTATAGAATAATGTTGGCTGTAAGGAGCTTCTGGAGGTCAACTGATCCAACTTCCTGCTCAAAACAAAATAAGTTGAATATACACCTGAGTCATAGCAATGCACAATACCTTGAATTTCATGGTCATGAATGTGTCTTAGCCCTTTGTAGGCAAATGGATTAATTGTTAGGCTTGCAGTTGCTTTTTGGATTTGAAAAACATGTTGTTTGGCTCGGTCACTAGTAGGGATTTCATCAACAAGATGTGGTTAAAGGCTTCCTTACTTTAATGTTATACAGAGAATTAGAGCCTGATTTGCTCACCCTCTTTATGGTTTTGCTGTGGAAAACAAGAGATTACCAGGATGCAAGTATAATGGCTGAGAAGCATAAGGAAATACCACAGCACTTACTAGGTGCATTTTTTGCTGCAGACAACTAGTTGACTTTGTTAGGCAACAACTTGCAATACTGTCTGTCTGCAAAACTGTTATTTCACAATTGTCAGTGGGGAAGAATTGGTTCCCTACGAGCTGCTTGACCTTGTAACATATTTACATATGCATATCTGTTTACTTTTAATCCAGTAAATATTGCATTACATATGAAATAGAAATACAAAATATCTAATCCTGGTATAAACTAAAAATGTGATTTCTTCTATCAAATGCAGTTCTGGGCTCTTTCAGAACTTATTCATTAATTTTCTACTCTGAAGTTTCTAGGACACAAGTAATATACTCTGCTTGCTACATGCTTCAGAGGTTGTTTTGAAGGATTCTCTATTGTTTAAAGTATTCCTACCATTTGCACCTGAAAGTAACATAAACATAGACTTCATTTGCTTGGTGTTGGTCATAACCTAGAAGCCCTTGGAGTAAAATAGAGTAAACCAGAGTGCTGACGGTTGAGGCCCCTTCTCCATGGAAATGCAGAAAGAAAAACAAAATTAATCTCTTAGAATATTGCTTAGCCCTGATTGCTATTGAGAATGTGGGAAGTCATTAGATTAAGTCCCTGTGGAATTCGTGGGAAGGAGTAATTATCTTTGCTGACAATCTCTTGCTTTACAGCAAGAAGGTATGGAATATGGAGTAATTGGCTATTGTTTTTACTACTTGGTAATATTACCTAATTTCACTCTGAAGTAACCTTCCAATGTGAACACTCTTCAGGACTTAACAGCTTTATTCTGGAATTATATTTTTTTTGGTTCATGCAGCAGTTTGTGGTGATGGTTTCCAGAAGAAAGATTTCATGCTGTTGTGTTGTATCAGCAGAGCAAAATCGTTAGTCTCCACTTCAAAATATTCATTTTTATATTTTGGTTGTTATAATGTAATAATGAGGCAGAAAACTCTGAAGTTGATCTCATACCATGCTGAAGAGTTCTGCTTTTCTGAAAATTGCTTACAGGCATACAGCCATAACACAGAGTCTTGCACATCTTCTTCCATAGCTGTGGATTTGGGCTTGTCAGGAAAATCTTTGTTGCTTAAGGTCTGCTCATAAATTTCAAGTTCTTTTCATGTTGCACTAAAGTTAAATTTTGTCACTAAGATCCCATCATGGTTACAGGGCAGATAAAGCATCCTGATTTACCTGCTATGATGCTTTAATAATTTCCTCATTCTGTTGTTGCATGGAGAGGATGGAGTTGCTGGGCAAAGTGAACAGCAGAATTTCAACCAATACCTGACTTCATGCGTTTCAAGCATAGAAGCGCAACTGGTGCTAATTGAATTGCAGGGTATTTTTGCTTAAAGTTGAAGAATGAAGCTATGGGCTTGTCTAAATGTTGGCTTTATCAGAGCTACTGTAGTGTGTGGATATAGACACAGCTTGTTGGATGATGCATGTTTCAGTGAGGCTTTTAATAGCCTTTTGTTCCTGTGGCTTACTAAACAAACACCCACTAAAACTTTTGTAGGGCCTGGCTACATTTACAAGTTATTTGTTCTTTTACCGGGGGACTGTGAGGAAGTGACCAAAGGAGTGGATTGTGTGAGTTTATCAATGTCTTTTTTCCTCAGTTTGCTTTAATAGCTTGAGTAAAGATGCTCTGCTTCATTTCTAACTATCATTGTATGTAGACTTGTCCCTTGAGGTTCGTCAAGTTAAATGCAGCATTCTACTGCATTCTTACAAGTCATAGTTACTCTGCCTGGGATTTGTTTGTAGCACGAAAGAACTTGTTTGTTCATGGGAATGCTCTTGCTTCTTATTTAATGTGTGCTGCTGAAACATCCCTATAATGAACATGGGTGTGAAGTTAGTGTCCTGACTCTTGGCAGAAGCTTGAGCATGTGCTTCTGCTGGATAATATAATGATTCTGTAGGGCTATGCAAGATATAAGGCCTTAGATTTTTTTTTTCTTCAAGAGATGGCAAAAGAGATAGGGACAGCATAACATAAAAAAGCTAGAGTGAGGCTGGAAAGAAAGTTGAGGCTAACTTGTTTCAATTATTTGGTGGCTTTGTGGTATTTATTAATGTTAAGACTACTACTTTGAAGAGAGGCAGTGACATAAGATTCTCTCTGTCTGTTAAGCTAAGTGGTACTGCTTGTGACTTTTGAGATGTCCTCTGGCAAGAAAAGGGAAGTCTGGCATTTTTTCATATGAAAACATTAGTGCTACTTCAGCAAAATTAAAGAAATGGACTACAGGATATTCTGCTACTCATATTACTAATCTTTTCCATCTGACTTCGTGACATCTTTGTCACATCTTTTCCCCTGTTCCCCAATACCCCCAAATTTGGTTAAAACCAAGGACTTTGTTTCTGAAATAGCCAGCCTAGACAAGTGACAGTAGTTAATGTTTTAATTTCAAAAAGTAAAAAAAAAATATATGCATTTTATTCTGTGTTGCTAAAATAGAAGTGTTAGAGTTGCTATTGCTGTTTGATAATCCTGCAAATCAATTGAAAGTTAATTTCTATCTTAGTTGGGCTTACTTAACTGGCAGTGTGCAACTGCCACCTCCCTGAAGTGTAAATCTGAAAGCATAAATCTCTAAATTGCAGAATGTTCCCTAGATGAAGGAAAATGCATCTGTAGTTGATATTTGCTTGCATTTTATACTGGCTAGCAAGATGAAGTGGTTTGTTCTGATAATACCATCTTTGTTTTTGTACAGTAGGGCATCTGCAAGTCTGCAATTCTGTTCTAATTAAGAATGTGCTTTCCGTGTTAAAATGCATACTTGTAAATTTGATGACAAACAAGTTAAGTCTTTCCAGCAGGCTTAATGTATAGGGTAGTTCTGCCTCCTGGAGCTAGAGTTGGCTTATTACCTGAACATTGCTTCAGTTGAGAACAGG
This sequence comes from Columba livia, assembly GCF_036013475.1. Classification (NCBI taxonomy): domain Eukaryota; kingdom Metazoa; phylum Chordata; class Aves; order Columbiformes; family Columbidae; genus Columba; species Columba livia. The sequence goes on along the minus strand of NC_088602.1, from coordinate 10,091,382 downwards.
AGGTGTAAAAGAGGATGGGATGGCAGCCTGTTGATGTAGCACTGCTGAATCCCTGTTAAAGTGTGCTGTGTCCAATAAGGTCTCTGTCCTTGCTTTCCTCTTAGGGAGATTAAAGAAATAAAAAAAGCTTTAAGCAATTACTTTTTTTTACTAGGACTGTAATGGTATGTGCAATTACACTATGTCATGATGACTAACACAAAGACTTTACTAAAAGTTCACTGTATCAAGAAGTTTACCTAGGTTCAGGTATCTAACAGCAAGCCTTGAAATTTAGGTGCATGAAGCTTGCTAATATTAGTGTTGCTTGGCTAAATTTTGGCACTAGGCAAAGTCAGATAGCTCATTGCTTTTTTTCCATGAAGAGAAGTTCCAAGTCTGTTCCATTTTTTTGGTTCAATAATCCATGCTGATGAGGATCTGCATCTGATTGCTACAGGAAGCAGGTCTCTTCCTTGAGTATTCAAGTATTCAGATTGAAGGCCTGTACTTATCAAGAATAATTGTGCGTTGTCTTGTTATAATCTGTGGCAGCTTTTAGGTGGAAAACAAGAGTAGGTATTAATTTACACTGTCATATAGAGCCAAATAAAGCACTCTCTCAGTAATTTACTGAGATAAAGTGAGTAACTTGTTGCTTTTGGCGGTGTCTAGACTTCTAGCAATTGTCGTGTGAAGAGGGCATTTCTCAAGTCATCTCTGGACCTTACCCTTGGTATTTGGCCAAGTGTAGTTATTCCCCATGCTGCACAATCTTGCACAGTAAGATAGGAGAAATAGAACAAGGTAATAGCTCAGCCTTCTAGTGCCCCCATGCTGCTCTGGTCAGCAAACATGCTTGCCTTGCTAGACAAGCAAGGGTGTAGATGTGATGCCTCTGCAACTTCCTGACTGGGTACAAAGCAAATGCCTATTGTTCTAAAACAGTCAGAGAATTAACCTTTAATTTTATCCCTCTGATTGATAGACTTAATTATTTCACTCTGTATTCCCCATCAAATTCTCCCCAGAGCGCTGACATAGTCACAAATGTCCTAGTCCGTTTATTTACTTTGTTTTCCATCTTGAGGCGCTGGCATCACTGTAAGCCACCACATTCTCCAGTGAAGAGGCCGAGCCAGCATTTCTGTTGAAACACAGTGAAAAACCCTTGTACCATTGTACATGTGCAACTCAAATGGTATAGGATTTAGTAAAGTATTGTTGGAAACTTGTATTCCATTTAGATGTTCTGTGTGATGAAAAGAGTAGAGTTAAAGCATTTGTTGTGTGAGGTTTTCAGGCTCCTGTGTAGCATAATACAAAACAGACTTTAACCTTAAAATGCCTGGGACATTCTACTGTGAAAGAATTGCTCATCCAGGAAACTTAATGCAGCTGGACAAAGTGTTAGTGCTAATTGTAGTATGAAGACACATTTTACTAAATATAGATGAATTTATTAGTCTTCTTCAGTGGTAAAACAAAGACTTGTGTGGCTGAATAAGGAATTATTAGGATTTGGGATTTGAATCTTTAGTAACACTCTGCTCACTACCAACTCCAAATGCATTGTTCTTGATGGCTCTTTTCTTATTGTCTCATTTTGATAGTTCAGGTGAAATAGTTTCTTGATGTTTTTCCACTGCAGCTCTGACTTAAACCAATTGCAGGATGGCTCGTTTTCAGTTTGGACTTCTGAAAGAGAAATGCTGTAGTGCCATTCTCCCAGAGGGGTCACTGGGTGAGAAAATTGCTGTCCTCCCTGTGTTTGCTTTTCAGGCTGCCACGCGTCTGTTTTTCAAACTTCTGCAGCAGTCCAGGGTTAGTTTAGCTAGTCAGGTATCTGGTGCAAGAAGCCACAGGGCCTTGAAGAGAAGGATTGGTATTAGGAGGTCTTCTACATTTTGCCTAGGAAGTAACTATTGAACCCAATTAACACCTCTTAGTTGATACTAATGTGTGCTCTCTTGCTAAGAGTGCAAGTCACAGTGCATTTGTCTTCCTCTAGCAATTTGATAAAGATCTGTTTCTTTCATCTGCTGAATGTTTTCTTGGTGCTTCTTTATCCTGAAGTCAAACATGAAAATGATTGGCTTGGAATGTAAGCTTGACCGCTTCCTCTGAAACACAGGCAGGAAGAAGCTGGGTGCGTAGGGAGTATTTCAATGCTTACAAATGCATCAACTCAACATGTGCGTAACTTCTTCACATTACAGTACAAAAAGGAAGGCCAGAACGTAACCAGCTACTGTAACGAGACTCTACCAGGATGGGTACATGATGTACTTGGCCACAATTGGGCTTGTTTCAGTGGACGCAAGATTTCTTCATCTCCCTCAGATGTTCACAAAAATGAGCTGCCTCTCCAGAAGCCCAGAGGAAGGTAAGGAACAAACAGTGACCTTTTACTGAAGTAAACCATTTGTTAACTGTGCTTCAGATTTCATCTAAAATCCTATGGACCAGTTCTGACTGAGGGCAAAGTCAATACCAGTGATAACACTGGGAATAAGCCTGAATGCACAAAGACAGGATGATGTGCCAGTTGCATCACACAGATGCTCTCTCAGTCTGTGGTAAAGGCCAGTTACAAAACTGGCATGTCTAAAGGTGGTGATATCCTTCTAGTTAGTCAGCCTCAAATCTCAGTAACCTTGCCTTGATCCAACAATTGCATGTTTCTTTGTCAGTACCTACCAGAAGACTGTTCCAGAGTTAGTTTCTCCCATATTCGGTATAGAGAACACTTCTATTTTTCAATCCCTGTCCTTTTCATACTGTTTCATTTGGTTGCTTTTGTTTACAGTCTTTCAAGCAGACGTTATGTGCACAACTTTGACTTTGTAAATGCTATCAATGCTCACCAGAAGTCCTGGAAAGCAACAATATACAAGGAGTATGAGAACTTTGCCCTGGAAGAACTAACAAGAAGATCTGGGGGTCTCTATTCCAGAGTTCCAAGGTACTGAGGTATTTTGTTTTGCTGTCAACCCCACTGATTCAAAGAATCTGCTTGGATTTGTCCTGGCTCTTCCTAGCTGTGTTTTGGCTGGTAGTTCATATGTTTAATCGAGTTTCCAGGACTTCCATCTCATTTTCATTGTGTGCCAATGTATTTCTTCATTTGAATTATTATTCTGACCATCTGTTGTCTCAAGCGGTTGAGACAAATAGGATCATCTACCTGTTAATCTTGCCCAGTAACTCACTGCTGAATTCATATGTGCAGAGAAGTAGTTGGACAGACTCAGTTGTCATCTCACTCTCCTGTCTACCCATCAACTGCTTGCCGTAGTCATGAGCTTTTTCATGACTGTCTTCCTGGTTCTGCTATTTCATAATTGCAATTAAAAACAACAGTGAACCACATAGAATCATTTTGGTTGGAAAGGACCCTTAATAACAGAATGTTATTTGTTATGTGTTATGTTAACTCTATGATCTTAAAAATGAATAATAAAGATTTTCTAAGGAAATTCCCTGATTACTTCGATAATTTGCCATGTCTGCAACCAGGAGCAGAATGAAGCAGCATGTAATAGCCCTGAGAGTGCCTTCAGGGTCCTGCAGATCACATGGCAGAGAAATGGTAATGGGATGGACATGTGGTCCTCTGCATTAATTTGAGGACTAGAGTTCTTTGGTCTGAAGTTTCCCTCTTAACAAGTGTTTTACCTTTGTATTTTTTTTCTACTCTGATACTCCTGTGGATAGGAATGCCACATATTTTTCCAAACCATAAAAATTGTTTGTAGAGGAAGATTCTGCAATGCAATCAAAATTCTGATTTGTATGGGTATTGTGCAGATTATCATGGTTTTATCCTATAGACAGAATCGTACAATCATATGATCTTAAATGCAGTAACCTTTTGGGAAGCTCTATTGCACCATACAGTGCCATGACACTTTTTGGCCTTCTTGTGCTCTCAGAACAGATTCCAGTGTCTGGTGTTTGTGAATGGCACTTGGTGTGTGACTTACGAGACAAGTATCAGGTTATGTGAAAGCGGAATGCACAAAACCTGGCTTGCTTATACATGATCATCACTTGACTGCAAGTGGTAGATGAGGACAAGTAACATTCAATACTATTTCAATAGTCACAGTAAAAACTTGCTCCAGGGAAGTCTCCAGGGCAAGTGGTACTGCAGTTATTGAAACGTCTGTTGTGAGCTGTGTCTGCAATTAAACAGTCTGTAGTTGCTGTCAGTGTGTGCTGCCAAGGCAAGGTGCCTTCTGCAGTCAAATATCCTGCATACCTTGTGATGATAAAGACATAAAATAGCAATTGTAGAACTGCATTACTACAGTCACTGAGAGTTACTTCAGCACTTTGGATTGGTTCAAAAGTATTTGACCTCACCAGATTGTGGATACTTTGTAATATAGGTCACTCAGGGAGGGATTTGAGTATGTCTTCCATCCTGCTGAAACTCATCTCTTGAGATTGGCACCCACTCAGCTTAAATGGAGGCTGTTTCAAACTACTTAGTATGAAGTGTGAGCAACTAGTAGAAGCCAGAAGATGACAACTGAGAGTTACATGATTGTTTTCTTGCCTGGAGTGTGGTGTGTTACTCAGAAATATTTTCTTCTCTTTAGACCGAAGCCTGCACCTCTAACAGCCGAGTTACTAAAGAAAGTTTCAGGATTACCAGATTCCTGGGACTGGAGAAATGTGAATGGTGTCAATTATGTCAGCCCTATTCGGAATCAAGGTAAAAAGAATTAATCAAAACTCTGAATTGCTCTAGAGCTCTTTTGATGCACTTTGTAATTTGCTGTTGACAACAAGATTTTTGTCTAGTGTCTTGCAGCTGACAGATGGTACCTTTGCTATGAATAACCTGCAGAAACTGGGTGGAGCCCTGGTTGACAACACTGACAAAATAGGTAGTGGTGCTGGCTTATTCAAACAGCAGTGTCTCTTGCTGGAGTTCAGGCCAGTTACCACAGTGCCCTGCATAAAGACAGCTGTCACGTTTTGTCCAAACAGTCTCAGTCATGGTTTTCTGCATGCTGACAGAACTGATGTACCTTTAATTATTTCCCTAATTCCTGCTGATGGCAAATTACCGTGCAGCTTTAATGAATAAAACCATGAAAATGTTTATACGGCCTCCAAATCTTATCACCCTGATAGCCATTTAGGTAACTCCTAAAGTTATTTGCAAGAGGAGGAGTTAGTCACTGTGAAACTTGTAGACACTGATAATAGTTTTTACATGTATATTTTTTTTTGTTACCCCTGTGGTAGTGTCTTTAGCTCAAAATAGACTTAACAGTATACCATTCTGGTATATATTTATTCTATAGGGAGTGCTTTTATAGCACTGTGGCTGAAGATACCTGAACTGGATGTTTACATACTGGAGGCTAGGAGTGGACTCAGTTGAAATGTCCCTTCCCTGCTCCATCATTTCCAAACAGACTTGCATCTGCTGAGAGTTATCTGGTTGCAACTTTGAGGGGAAGGGAACATAACATTCACAAGGTCAAGAAGGGATGACTTAAATCACTGGTCCCTCATTTATCGCTTAGTTCTTCTGCCTAATTCTGCCAGCTGGATTCCAGGTAGCAGAAGTAGCATAGGAAGTCTTGTGGGAGTCTCAGTTCACAAACTGACCCATGGTGTCACTGAAAGATGGCAACAGGGAACCATACAATCCTATGTAGGTTCAAGTCCTGTACTTTTTCCTGGTGTGAACTGTCATCATCCCAAGGGCTCTTTTGCTGTCCAAGCAGTTGAACACTTGGTCACAAACTTACCCTTTCTCCATTGTGCTGCCTCAGAGTTTCTGTAAATGAGAACTAGTCTGTTGCTTCCAATAATAAAGCTGCCTACACTTTTCCTGTAATCTGAGAATCCATGCTGAGTATGTTAAGTATCTGTGGAACATGCATTATGCTCTTTTAAATAGCTTTCAGGCTTTAAAAAGGGAAAAAAGAAAAGGAAAAAAAAAAAAAAACAACAAAACAAACAAAAAAAATAAGAGGATGACCTTTTGCAAAATAGTGCTGACACACAAAATAAGTCTTATTGATGATAGCTGGTATGATTTTTGAGGCACTGCATATCAGTGCTTCATTAAAATGATGGTATTAGAAAGTCTTAGTTGTATATCATTAAGCTTATTAGATGATTAATTAGGAAAGTCCATGGATGAGAAGTCTGCAAGCAGTAAGATGCAAAGTGTCTGGCACATGTAGAGTGAATTGTATGAATTACAAGATCGTAGATTCCCAGATCTCACATGCTTCTGGAGTCACTGCGCTTTAGCTAAGGAGAAAAAAATAAGTTATCTGAAGTGGAGAAGACTTAAGGTAGAAGTGTGCATTCTCTGTAGAATGCCATGAGGAATGGCAGGCTTCATGCAATTGTATTTGTCTTGGACTGTAATACTGACAGCATGTAAGCATCCCTGCCAGCATTTGCTGTAGTCGAGAAAGTGAAGATTGAGTTCTCAGGTTGTTTATAGAGCATCTTTGTCTTTGAGCCAAGAGATGTGTTGTCTTTGAAGACAGACCTGTCATTGCTTGTTATCAACTTTACAATGAGGAGAAGAGGGAAACCTACAGATTTCAGACTCTTAACTGCCTTAGAGCATGGTTCCAATTTCTTACTGACTTCTTTCTGCAAGCTTTTTCTGCAAATCAAAGTAGATGAAAAGCCTGGTCAGCTGATTCTTCACTAGGTGTGCTGTGCCTCCTGCTTATTCCTCCTAATGTAACAGCCTTTGCAGTAGAGTGAGTGGAATTTGATGTGGCTGAAGCTTTGACTCTGGAAGAGAATTTGTGGAAAGTTTCAGAAGAGTAACTACTATTCTTGCAGCTGTGGGCTCTCTGCTGATGTAGTGTGATTGTCATGCCATGGACCTCACAAATACCACTGTGGTAGCAGGAAAGAAGTTTAGCAACCACCACAGGAGGCTTCAGACTGAAATGGTTGTGTTAATTATATTTTTTAATGTTTTTGCACATAAAATGCAACAAAGTGTTCTGCAGCGTGGCCTGTCTTGGATGCCGTGACTGTACAGTGAGTGGGAGGCACCTTTCACTGCTTCAGTTTTCCCTGCTGGGTAAAGAGCATTCATGTTCAGGCTGATTTTTGTCCCTTCTCTTCAGAGATACGTCTGAGTGAAGGTGCAATTTCACAAAGTCTTGGTTTTGTAATAGCTTTTATACTTTGTTCTGAACTGTGTAGGTGTATTTTGTTTTGTTCCTCAAGCCTCCCTCATTTTCATAGCTCTGCAATATTTGGCTTACCCACTGTCAGGAAACAAAAAGAAATTGGGCACCAGGGTGACAATCAGTAGATAAAATAGGACCTCATGCAAGTAATTGTCCTTCCCTGTGATGCATTAAAAACCACTTCCAGAGGTTTTTAATGTGTCACAGGAAGCTCCAAGGGAGTGAAGAGGCCTAAAACTAGAAGCAGTGCTAAATTTTGATGCAAAAGTTAGGAGACTTATCTTTCTGCCAGGAAACAGGAGGGTGCCTCTGAAAAAACAACATACAATTACATGCCCTTGAGAAGTAAGGGGAGCTGGGATTAATCTACTATATGAAACCTGTTATTTATACTGCTAGACTCTCCAAAGTCACATATTTTAGTGGTAGTTTTAAAGGTAGAATATCTTTTAACTGGAAATTCCAGTGTTAATATGTTGGTGAGTTGAAATAGTCTGGAACAGTATTGTCATCATTCACTTAAAATAGTTCATTGCCCCTTAGCACATGTACTCCATAAAGGGTTATAGTCTGAGGCAGCGGGTTATCGGCCTTCTCAGCTCTGGTAATGTGGTCCCTGTAGGTTCATTCTGAAGGAATAGCCTAGCTCTTAAATGATACTACTGGAGAACACTGAAGAGCAATATATTGTCTCTTTTCTTGACTAAGTTCAGCGTTCCTTCAGAAGTTGTTAGAACTGTTTTTTGAATTGCATGTTTAAAAATCAAATGTATATTTAAAGTTTTTGTTCTATCAGTGTTTAATTTCTAATCACTGTCTGGTAGGTTTTGACTCTTTTTGGTGTTCTTTAGCAGTAGTTGTACATGCAGGTGACTTACCATGTGTGTATATATTGACTGCTTTTCATGGTTACTTTTTCTCCTCTACTCAGGCTCGTGTGGCAGCTGTTACGCATTTTCCTCCATGGGCATGCTGGAAGCAAGAATACGTATCCTCACAAACAACACTCAGAAACCAATCTTTAGTCCCCAGCAGGTTGTGTCTTGCAGCCAGTATTCTCAGGGTAAGTATGCTGGTGTATACAAACATAACTTTCACTAATGATCATGTGGCAGAAGGAAACTGTATGTTAAAAACTTCCATGTCTTCCTGATGACCTACCATTTAGCTTCATCTTTATAGTACTTCTTTTTTTGTAAGATTGGAGAAAATATTCCAGAGCTGTCAACCCACCTTACTGCAGAGTTCAGATTGAACCAGTAGTAGGTGGCCTGATGCTCAAGATGTTGTTGGATTTTAGTTAGATCCAGCTGGGAGATGGGGAATATCTAAGGGATAGGGCAAAAATAAAGCTAAATTGCAATGCATATAGAAAGTGTGGGGCTAAATATCCTCTTAAAAGCATATTCAGAGGGAGGATGTGCAACTGGGAGAGGGAGATGAGCAAAAACAGCCATTAAAGCTTTCTACTAGGACGGTACCCACATTAGGACAGGTCTTTTTACTGCACATAACTAATTGTTTTTCCTGATGGGAAGTATCAGGAGAAATTGGATGAGAAGGTGGTTCATGCATTAGTGTTCCCAGTATAGCTCCCACCAATGTGATTTTTGTCTTGTGTGTTTCAGAAAGCCTGCTGTAGCTAACTGGAAATATTAGTGTTGTCTGGGTCCCTGCAGTTTGTGTTCAACACTGTATCTAGAAGTATTCCGAAAGATTTGAGTGGGAAAGTCTCCCACCTCAGATAACTCTCCAAAGGAATAAATAGATGGTTGGGTTTTTTTTTGTTTAGGTTGCGATGGTGGCTTCCCATACCTCATTGCTGGAAAGTATGTCCAAGACTTTGGTGTGGTGGAAGAAGACTGCTTCCCTTACACAGCCCAAGATTCTCCATGCTTGTTCAAGCGCAGCTGTTACCACTACTACACTTCTGAGTACCACTATGTTGGTGGTTTTTATGGAGGCTGCAATGAAGCCCTAATGAAACTTGAGCTTGTTCTGCATGGGCCAATGGCTGTTGCCTTTGAGGTTTATAATGATTTCATCCATTATAAAGAGGGGATCTACCATCACACCGGGCTGCGGGATGACTTCAATCCTTTTGAATTGACCAATCATGCTGTCTTGCTGGTGGGCTATGGTACAGACCCACAAAGTGGCGAGAAGTTCTGGATTGTGAAGAACAGCTGGGGCATCTTGTGGGGAGAAAATGGATACTTCCGAATCCGCCGGGGCACTGATGAATGTGCAATTGAAAGTATTGCGGTGTCTGCAACTCCTATTGCAAAATTATAAATGCAGAGGTCTTCATCCATCCGGTGCCTTGTCCCCAGCCATAAGAACATACTGGTTTTTAGAAACTGCAGGTAAATTCTTTCCCCAGCTTGTACAGGGGAGCTTTAATGAAATTTTCCAGAACAGAACAGTTTCCCTAGGTGAGAGGTTGAAGACTGTTTGCTCTGTGCACTGAAAGCTTCCTCTCAAGTCTGACAATAGATCACTGAGAATGCAATGGCAGTTTTGGTAATCATGGTGATAGTTATTCATCACTGGAATAACTTCACTCACCAGTTAATTTTTTATTGTGGACCATCATGAACTTCAGATCTCAGAGGGAAGCATCTGCTTTGATAATCTGTAACTATGAAAGGACACTGTAGTGCCTTACTTCTCAGAAATCAGGAAGTCACTGCAATTTAGAACATTACTGTCTTTTGGGGAGGCAATAGGCAATCACACTGATTAAAAGGAAATTTTAAAGCTTTAACTGTCCTGAAAAAACTGCATGTCAAACACTTAGGACAATAAAAATCAATTTTATATTTCAGGCTGTTATTAAATGTTCCAGTTTTGGATTTTATTGCTGCGCTTTGCAGTTGATCATCTCAGAGTTCAATAAAAGTTACCATGCTCCTATAGGAGTTTGTACTTGTGGAAGTAGTTGGTTCATTATTTCAGTATTTTGTCCTAAATTTTGAACTTTCTGTCAAGAACTTTACATTTTAGCAGGATCTAAACTGGTGGAGGAGGAGGATAAGAGAGGAGAAGAAGGAGGAATCATCTAGCTCAGGCCAAGATTCTCATGACAGGATCAAGCAAGGTTGTCCAGGAGTCTAGTAGTCCTTGCTGTGGTTATGGGACAGTTCATTGAGTAAATTGAATAATTCCCCAGTAATCCTGCTTAAATTCTCTCTGTTAATCTGTTGTCATATTCCTTTCAAATATACAAGGTAGAAAAATAGAGTTGAGGGGGGATTGCAAGACTTGGAATTTTTTTTAATGTAACTCACCTGCAACATAGGACTTGGTTAATGCAGCACTCTGCTGTTCTTCACATGAATAGATTGGAGTAGCTTAGAGGCAAGTCCTAGTTTCATGGGTAGAAAATGAATTCTTTGGTAATCTTCTGTTTAAAATAATGTGACAAAAGTAATTAGTATTTTTATATACAAAATACAAGCTTTTTCCTAGGGTACATGGAAACATATAATACAGAAAAGTGGAAAAGTTGTCTGTTTTTAATCAAAATATCCCATTTAATTTCAAAGGGAAAACTTCCTTTTTAGTATCAGAATTTCACAAGAACTGCTTGGCTCTAGTTTGCTCAAACTGAAGGGCAGGGGCAGAATCATTTCATGGTTTTGGCTGTTCTTTTTTTTTTTTTTTTTGAAATCCCTGCTAAAAACTATTGAACCGTGTTTGGAAATTTAGACCCTGTGTTTTGTAGTATTTGATTGAGAACATCCAGAGTAGTTTATATTGTGGACTAGATCATTTTGGCTGAGGGGAGAGCAGGGTGCTTCACTTTGTTCATTCCCGCTTGGATTACTTGGGGTTGATACAAAACTGAGAGTCCCATGGGAACATAATCCCTTGGTAGAGCAGCTGCGATTCTCCCACACACCTATTTGCCTGAAATACACAACCAAGTGCACAAAATGCCTTTCCTCTAGCATTTCTCCCTTTCTTCCCCTTCTCTTCCCATACTTCTGCTTACTTTGGAGGAGGTTTTACGGGGGTGGAAGAAGCAATGCTGCTTTCTCCCAACAGTATCTGTGTGTGGTTTGTGTTTGCTCTGTTATCAGGTGTAATAGGGGTGTGATAGCTTATGTGCTATCAGTAGGTCACCCACTACCCTTTTTCCTGGTATTGATTTGAATTATAGTAATAAAGCTAAAGCTGAAAATTGCTTGAAACAATCTAGGATGGAAGAAATCATCACCTGTGCTTTCATTGTAGGAGACAAGATGATGTTGGCTGCAGCGTGATGCCAGGAGCAAGCTTCCCACTGTGCTGGTATTACAGCTGCCCAACTTGATCTAATTTGGGTGACAGCTGCTCTGTTACACAAGCAGCCATGTTGACACCAGTATAAACTCTCATGAGGTGCAGAAGAAGGTCTTTGTGTAGGTGATCTGCAGGCTTGTCCTGCCACCCATGTCTGTGATTTCACTGCACAGATACAACGCAGTTTGAAGTGTCAGTACTTAATAAGAAGTATTTTCGTGAAGTTATGGCTCTATATGGATGTGCTAGGTTCTTTGATTTCATTAACATCTGTAGTACTCAAGATTAGCTTGAGAATAAGGATATAGAAGTTGGGTATTTATTACTATTTTTAGTATCCTTCAGCCGTTAGGAAATCAATTTATTATCACCAAACTGCTACAGACATAGCACTACTGGTATAAAAGTACTTGCTATTTACTGTGGCTGGTATCATGTTAGCTACATGTATTTTGCATAAGATTGTGCGTTTTCTTAGAAATTCCTGTGTCCATCTGTCACTGCTTGTGTGTGGTAGCTGCACTGGTGCTAAGGTGAGGATGGGAGAATTCTCAGAGCAGTCTCTCACTGTCACCACCTCCAGTGACTATCATCAGATGTACTTGTTTGCCTCTGGCTGACTGCAGTATGAGAATGTCCCTGTTTTTTGTATTTCTGAGTTGCACAGAGAAATGTTGATCAGCCTGACGGAGCTACTTAAGTAGCTGACATGACATATATATATATATATATATATATATTCTCAAGTTTTATTTGGGGTTGTGGGCCAAGTACAGAAAGTACATTTGAGAGCCACAGGCTGAAGCCAGAGTGTTTCCACAGGCCATCCGGGATGCAACTGCAAGAGTCGGTAAACCTTAGAACTGAGAAGGTACCACTCCACATTGTGATGGTGCAGCCTGTGATGCAGCTTCATCCACTGGTATCCTGCCAGCTCTTGGAAGTTGAGGAGCATCTCCCATGCGAGGAAAGGCTGAGGGAGCTGGGACTCTTTAGCTTGAAGAAGAGGAGACTGAGGAGTGACCTCATCAATGTTTATAATATCTAAATGGTGAGTGTCAGGAGGATGGAGCCAGGCTCTTCTCAGTGACAATCAATGATAGGACAAGGGGCAATGGGTATGAACTGGAACACAGGAGGCTCCACTGAAATATGAGAAGAAACTTCTTCTCAGTGAGGGTGACAGACACTGGAACAGGCTGCCCAGGGAGGTTGTGGAGTCTCCTTCTCTGCAGACATTCAAACCCACCTGGACACGTTCCAGTGTAACCTCATCTGGGTGATCCTGCTCTGGCAGGGGGATTGGACTGGATGATCTTTCAAAGTCCCTTCCAATCCCTGACATTCTGTCATTCCGTGATTCTGTGGGCAGGGCTAAGCTTGGCTGTAAAGAGTAGGGAAGACTGGAAATATACTACTGTCTATAAAATAGAATAGAGATGTGGGTCTCCACAGCTTCAATTCACCTTTTTTTTTTCAAGAGGCTGTAGTTTTCTGAGATGGCTTCTACCTATATAAATGATGGAGTTATCCGGAGTAGCTTAAAATGGGAAACAAGCTATCGCTCATGAAAGTAATTACAAGTTTGGCAAATATGCCTTATAGTGAACGAGTAGGAGCCCAATGTATTTAATTTATCAGGGAAGGTTAATAGATAATGTCACGGCTGATAAACACTTACAGGGGAAACAGAACTGATCATCAGCCCAGCAAACAGAGATATTGAAAGTTCGGTGTTTCGAAAAATGTATATATACAGAGGACAAATGAGCTATAGCTGTTTAATAGTGAGCGTAATAAATCCTTAAAATCTATTAAGGACTGTGGTGGAGTCTCCATCACTGGAGTTGGGTGATTTTCTGCTTTGAGCACATCCCCTGGCACAAGAGTTGCTTGAGGAATCCTGTGGTTGGTTTATGAAGACCTGGCTGGATCATCATGACTCCTTGCTCTGTGATATGAGGGCTTGAAACACAACATGACTTTTAGCTTCCAAAGTTGTCAATCTAATTTTGCACAGTAAACTGAATATAAAGTGACAGCAGAGGCATTTTCCTATATTTGTTCAAACTGCTGAAATTGGGACTAAGTAATTTTAGAGTTGTAATGGTCCAGGGGTCTTGGAAAGACAGGGAAAACCACAGTGTGCACCAATGAGATCATTGAAATAGCAAGTCTGGGAGAATACTATACTTTGCTGCTTTTTTCGTTGTGTTCTGTTGTTGTTGGTTGGTTTTGTTTTGTTTTTCAAATGAGCTGCACTCTCATCCTTTGTTTCCCTCTCCATTGCTGGAGGCTTAGAACTAATTGTATAATAAAGTGGAGTTAATATTGTTGTACTGCTTTAAAAGGTTCTCCTGCTAATGTCAGACTACCTACCACCTCAGAAGATCTTAATCTCTATTTCCCAACTACTTGACTTTCAAGGCGTGATTAAAACAAGGTTGTAGGTATTGTTAATTGGATAGATAAATATGTTAAATGGAGAATTTTGAAAAACTTATTTAACTTTTTGTTCTTAATTTTCATATTTGAAAAGGGACAAATGCTGTGGTGTGGTGGGGATTTTTTGTTTTGTTTTGGGTTTTTTGTGGTGTATGTTTTGTTTGGTTTTTTTTTTCAGGAGAAAAAAAATATTAACTAAGGAATGTTTTACTCAGTAGTTTCAGTCTATAAAACAGCATCCTTTACCAACATTTCCAGTTTTCACTTTTGCATTCCTCACTCCTTCCACATGCCATAGTATGTTTTCTTTTCCCTACCAATTAATTAATTTCTTCAGAAAAGCTTTTTTGGGGTGTGTTAAAATTCCCTGTAAAACATCAAAGCTATCATTGATTTCACTCAACTGTGCTCTAGACAACCAGCAGGGATAGAGCCACCTGATATAGCTGGGAGTGTCTCACTTTTGGGTTGAAATAATTTAGGATATGTTGTGGGCTCCAGAATGTGCTGAAGAGCGCTGTGTAACACCTGGAGCATCTCAAGGATGTGGTGCAGCAACAGGTGGGGACAGAGGTTTGGGGGGCTCTGTGCCCAGGTCTGCCAGGGTGCTGTGGGAGCTGTGGGGTTCAGACTTTAGGGGGCCTGAGCTGCTGTGCAGAGGTGCCTGTGCCTGCCAAGTGTCCCACAGCACAGCCTTACTGATGCCCTCATTCGCACCACTTTGAGAGCAAAATAACATTCAAATTGTGAAGTACAGTGTATTAGACAGATCAGAAAGCTTGTGGGTGCTAACACCCATCTACCCAGACTGAGTCACAGCTAACTCTGTTTTCCCCTACCATGGTGCATCATATCTGTAAACGTTTTAAAAGAGTTGATCTCAATTTGAACCTTGAATTTGAAATTTTGAGGGAGATCCCAATTCTATTAAAAAAAAAAAACACAACTCCTTTCCATATCCTGAACAATATGAGCAACACATGATATCCAAAGAAAAGGTGGAAGCTCTGACTACAGTATGGAATAAGAAAACGCTTGGCTACTCCTTCTGAACAGCGGGTTTTAAGTGAAAAGGCTCAGGAGAGTCAGAGTATTTTGTACAATGAGCAGGAGGTGTGGGGGGTGCAGCTCAAGCCAGCTGAGGCTTCTCTGCTGGTTGCTATGGCTTCTGTGTGTGCTGTCAGATCAAACAGTGTGTGAGTATGTGTGTATGTTCAGTTTTCCAAAAAAGAAACATTTAATGGCAGCTGGAAAGTTATTAATGGCCTGCAAAATTAGGAGGTGGTCAGGTGCAGTACATTAACAGAGAATCAGTTTTTATCTGTTCTCTCTGAATGACAGGTGGGGTAGGAGGAGAAGTTGAAGCTTTTCTGTACAGGCTCTAGATAAACAGGCATGTGCATATGCAGAATTTGTCTGTATCTGTAAGAGGAAAGACACTGACATGTACTTCTGCCATCGCTTCATTTGGATCAACTGACTTGATCCTACAGATGCCATTTAGTATGAGATGCACAAAGTAAATTAATCTTTCTCTGTCACAGTAGCATCTTACTAGGCAGATAGTTCAGCCTGCTCCAGCATGAGCTTCCCACAGGCTCACAGCCTCCTTCAGGCATCCACCTGCTCCAGCGTGGGGTCCTCCCTGGGCTGCAGGTGGAGATCTGCTTCACCATGGACCTCCATGTGCTGCAGGGGACAGCCGGCCTCGCCATGGTCTGCACCACGGGCTGCAGGGGAATCTCTCTTCTTGCTCCTGGAGCACCTCCTGCCCTCCTTCTGCACTGACCTTGGTGTCTGCAGAGTTGTTTCTCTCGTATGTTCACATTCCTCTCTCCTGGGTGCTGTTCCACAGTGGATTTTTTTTCCCTTCTTTAATACATTATCCCAGAGGTGCTACCACCATGGCTGACGGGCTCGGCCTTGGCCAGCAACATGTCCATCATGATGATGGTGGCATTGGCTCTACCGGACATGGAGGAAGCTTCTGGCAGCTTCTCACAGAAGCCACCCCTGTAGCCCTTCTGCTACCAAAACCTTGCCATGCAAACCCAATACAGCTTTACGCAAAGATTTCCTTCTATATCTCATACATTAATCAGGATGCTGAGGTGGTGAATTTTGTGACTCAGCTATGTTTCTGCCTCCCTCCTGAAGCCCTCTATTAGCCTTGGGATCACATGCACAAGTTTAAATTTCAGCAGGATAACAACTGCAGGAAACTGCACCTGATTGTGGTGGGGAAAAAAAAATCACTTACAATAAATTGACTAAAAGGCCAAATCAAATACATAAAACTCAGCAGTGGGATGATAAAATAGAAGTAATGCAATGCCTCCTTTCACAGAACATATCAATTTTTCATGTGGGATGCCCTGCAGAAAGAGTCAGAAATAGGGCGATTGCATCTTCCTGATTGCTGGAGGTTGACTTTTCAGCTGTGACATTGAGAGGGTATTATTTTTTCTTTTTTGATTAAAGAGGCCATTGAAACAGAACATGATGTTAGCTCTATATTATCCATGAGGATGGCGGAGGTTTGTAATAGAAGCATTAAAACTGTTCCAAAAGGACAATGAAAGGGACTGTCTGGGTGTGGAAGAACCAGGAGGGATGTCAGGAGATGGGCTGTAGGAAAGGCAGGTGCCAATGGCACCTGGGTTTGCAGCAGCAGATTAACTTCCCAGCACATCTGCATTAAGTCCACCAGGACACCCAGAACAGTTACCAAGGGGCAACCTAAAGAAAGGAACAGCCTAAAAGGAGAATTTTTTTTTTAAAAAAAAAGGATAGATCACCTACCAACCTACCTATGCAATTAAGAGGTGATGCTGAGAAGGAAAGGACAGATCCTTTTCAGTAGCATTCAAGTAAAACCACTACATACTTGCAAGTCCTAATACTTCACAGAAGTGGGACTGAATGGAGAGGCAAAAGATCACCATGATTTTCAGATCTGAAACTGTACAAGAAAGACCCATCCAAAACCAGTGCCTGAAGCCTAAGCTATAGATGAGGAGACAATGGGGGCTGGGTAGCTGGCATCTCTTTTCCTTCCTATTGCTGCAAGGAAATCTGGCCAAAGCACTAGGATGTATATGGGTGTAGAGGCTATTTGAACATCCAACTTGGCACTTTTAAGAAGGTGGGTCTGAGAGTGTTGCGGTATATTATAAAGTAAAATTATTTTCCCCTCCTATAGCTCTTGCATTTAGATTTGCTACGGTGCTGCTAGAGAGAAACAATGTTAATTACTATAATACAAAAATCTCTGGCTTAAGAGTTCAACTGCAGGTCTCCAAGTACCGTTCCCTTCCTCAGCATTAACTTGTGTGTTGTTTCGAACCTGTGAACAATTATGTATGGCAAAGCTCATGTTTGCCTTCTAATTCACGTACACCCTCCTCTGCAAACCCACTTCCACAAAGAAAAGAAATGCTGCCTTTGCCATGACAAGTGGTGGCCCTGTTACATGTATTATGGATCAAGTAAGAATTTGTAGCTGGGACTCTGGTTCCCAACGGAAAGGGCAGCTGTCTCATTGTTAAAGTGACTTCCAGAATGGGTAGGGTATTTTTGTTATTGTTTGAACAGAGTGCAAAAAAACAAAGGATAATATTGGTGAAAAATGTAAAAAGCTAACCTATCCTGGCATTTCTGAATTACTTAGTGATTTTTTTTCTTATTTTGTAATGTGTTTAAAAAGTTACAGAAAGGGAAGATTTGAGAAAAATGTTAAGTTTCAGCTGCTCAGCAACATGTCCCGGCATTCCTTTTGTATATAGAAAATGAATATAGTGTGTGTGTGTGTGTGTATAGATATATGCACACAAATAGGGAGGATTTTTCTTTCCTCTCTCTTTTTTACAGTTCAGCATGTGGCCAAATATCCCAGCCTGGAAACCCTTCACCTGAGCTCCACGCAGTGTTACTTACCCTCCTTACCCCAATGTTCACTTGTCTTGCGTGCTGAGATAAGGCTTCCAGGACCTGGCCTAGCCACCATCCAGAGTCTGAGCAGTGTTCATCACACAGGAGCCTTTCTTGTTGACCCCTGAAGAGCTGTGCTGCAAGCAATAAAATCTGGAAGGAACTCAAGCCCATCACTATCTTTATAAACACTTTTATTGTGTCTTATCACCTTTCCAAAGTCTTATCTCTGGGCAATGGAAAGAGAAGTGTCCTTCTAGCTGCTATTTTGGGGTCAAGTGGCTCCTTCTGGAAGGATACATGAGTTCCTTCTCTGGAGGTCGAGTAAGGGTAGTGGGCAAGGGGAGTGACAAGGAGAAGTGATAGAGAGTGTGGAAGATGAAGGGGTCTGATGAAAAGGGCAAAACATGGCCAATACAGCCAGGCATCAGGAAGGACAGCAAGAAAAGGTCTTCTCTTGGTGTCCCAAGGCGTCTACATGAAGGTCGCTGAGAGTGGGGAAAGCTCAATGAGTTGCTGTGAGCAAGATTAAAGGGATGTGAACCTGTGCTGCAGGTAGACAGTGGGTGTATTTTCATCTCTCTAAAATCCCAAAACCATGGCCTCACACAAAATCCTGTTGTGCAGGATTTTTCAAAAAGATGGACCCAATTTCAAAGCAGTATCTTTCACAATGGTGACATGTTACAATTACACAAAATTATGGTTTAATGAGTAATCAAGTTTTAGTAACCTTTTAATAAATTCTCTATGTTCCCTCCACCTGCTTTACAGACAACATCAAGATGATAGTCGAGTTCATCCCAAACTCCTCTCAAAGTGTCGTCTTCTACTGAGGTCACTGCTGTTGTGATTCTGTTTGTGAGGTCACCCAGATTTGAAAACTCTATGCCCCGCACTTTCAAGTGGAAGGAGTTTCATTAAAGAGTGGTTCATGGTTGCAGAGGTATAGTGATTTCCAATTGGGTCTATCTTTTTGAAACATCCTATACTGAAAGCTGCCTTTTTACATCCCAATTCCTTTCCACAATTCCTTTCAGTGGGTTGAGAAAAGGTGCAGTTGTGTTGACTGATGTGGCAAACGCAGGAGTCCTGTCCCATGCAATAATCAGCTCGGTGCCTGGTCCTGCTCTTGGAGGCACATGCAGATCTACATGCTCCACTGAGTCCATTACATGTCTGAAAGCAAAGAGAGTTTTGGGGGCAGAAACTCTGATGTAGCCTGGCTGGGACATACCAGGTGAGGAGCTGGTTCTATGGTGAAGAGCACACTCAGTTAAATCTTTCATTGGGTGAAAACGTCCACCGCTTTTATACAAAATGATTGTTCTGAGCAGGATATGGCTTTTCTTGGTGTTTGACATTTGTGGCAATGTTTTGCAAGTTTGGTTTGTGTGGGCTGCATGAGGGCAGTATTTGGCCATTGCAGCAATGTCATCACCACGTGAAGTCAGGAGAAGTCTTCAGTGAGAACAGATCATTTTTCTCTCTGTGTGGGGCAAGGAGATGTTAGGCCTAGGGAAACACTATGTTCTTTTGTTGTATAGATGAAAAATGAGATCCTGGTTCTGTCTAGAAATGTGTACAAATGAGGATTCTGGGCTTTGCTATGTCATTAATAAAAGCTGCTGTGACTGGGAACAGTATGGACATATAGTCAGATCTTGGGCAAAGCTCCTCATGCAAGTGAAATGCTGTGGCAATGCATTTATAATGTGCCTTGTGAAATGATTTTTTACTATTATTAACAATAGGTGCTAATATATTGCTGTGTCAAAATGTCCAGAATCATTATACTTTCTTAGGAAGAAAAAGGGGAACAAAAAAAGCTTTATTTTCCAAAAAAAAAAGCCCCAAATCTCATCTCTGCAGGTATAAAGTAATTCCTTTCTTTCTTGACCTTTCTCTGGAAGGGAGCAATAATAATGTTTCTGCTGCTCCTTCGAATGGCAGCGTGATGTGTCACCGAAAGGTAGTAAGTATGCAGTTCAATACGTCTCTGCCTCTCTGCAATCAGTAACGGGGGGAGAGGTTGCTGCTTATTTAGAAATTCTCTAAACTGGATCGTTACTCATGTTGCATTTCATGTGCATGTTATGCTCTTACACCTAAATATTGAGGGCTGGTCTCTGATAAGACACAGTAAGCATCGGTAATGACTGGGTACCACTGTGTCCACCTGTGATTCTGAATCTTGAAGAACCATGGAAAATTCTTCAATAAAATTGAGTGAATTTCTACAAATATTCAATTGTCACTGGAAGGGAGAAAACAGGGTGGAAGTTCAAGAAATCATCCATAATTTTCAAGTACTTTATTCTTGGGCAGATAAATGTTACTTACAGTGAGCAAATCCTGACCCCCTGAACAATGTCAATGATTTCAGTACAACTGTTCAGCCCACAAAACATCAATCTCTATGAGTAAGTGTGGGATCTACCCTCCAGTTTTGGGTAGACAAATAGTCACAGGCAGCAGAAATTAACAGGCGGGTTTTGAATGTCTCCAGAGTAGGAGACCCCACAACCCCTCTGGGCAGCCTGTTCCAGTGTCTGTCACACTCACTGAGAAAAAGTTTCTTCTCAAATTTAAGTGGAACCTTTGGTGTTCCAATTTGAACCCATTACCCCTTGTCCTGTTATTGGTTGTCACCAAGAAGAGCCTGGCTCCATCCTCGTGACACTCACCCTTTACATATTTATAAACATTAATGAGGTCACCCCTCGGTCTCCTCTTCTCCAAGCTAAAGAGCCCCAGCTCCCTCAGCCTTTCCTCATGCGGGAGATGCTCCACTCCATCATCTTAGTTGCCCTGCGCTGAACTCTCTCCAGCAGTTCCCTGTCCCTGTTCTTGCAAACTTGTTTTCGTAATCAAGGTGACACTGTTCCTGTCACCAGTGATGCAACTCTGATGGCATTTTAGCCACTGGTTTCTATGTAACGCATCCAGTGCTAGATGCTGTCGAGTTTTATCAAGCTAGCCGAAGTCATTGCTCATTTTCCCACAGCTCGGCTATGCTGGATATAGCAGTACCTGTGGCTGAGATGAGACCTGAGGATATCAGTTTTTCTTCTTGTTTTGGGTCTGGCTGAGATAATTTTGCCCATAACAACCCTCATGGTGCTGTGCTTTGTATTGGTAACTAGAAAGACATTGATAACAAACAAGTGTTTTGGCTGCTGCTGAGCAGAGCTCACTCAGCATCAAGGCTGTCTCTCCAACATTCTCCCTCACCCAGTAGGCTGGGGGTGGGCAAGACCCAAACTGACCAAAGGGGTATTCCATACATCTGCTCAGCAATAAAAGCTGAGAGAAAGGAGGAGGAGAAGGGGCTCTTGTTATTATGATGTTTATCTTCTGGAGCAACCACTACATGTACTGAAGCCCCACTTGCTGGCAAGTGGCTGGACATCACGTGATGATGGGAAGAATAAATATTTCATTTTCTTCGCTTCTGCACTCATCCTTTGCTTTCTCTTTATTAAGCTGCCATTATCTTGACTGACAAGTTTTGCTTTGTTTTGTTTTCCATCTTTTTTTTCTCCCCTCCCTGTCCTGCTGAGGAGGGAAATGACAGAGTGGCTTGGTGGGCACCAAGAGTGGTCAACCCACCACACTTCTCCTCATCACCTGAGTCCCAAGTTGGTGTTTAATTTCAACTGAAAATAAAGACTTGCTCAGACTGAACAAAAGCCTTCATACAGGACTGTTTCAGGGTATGATCTGTTGGCTGTTGAAGGATTTAGCAATCCTGTTTGTAGTCTGCAACAGAGAGACATTAGAAAGAGAAACACAGATCAGAAACAGCAGAGGAGGGACTGTTGCAAACATAACAGTATGTGATTCCTTACCATCTCTGCATGTGTCATTTACTGATAATGATATTTTGCACAGATAAATTGCCCAGCATACCATTGGGTTTTAGAGCCCATGTACTACTGCACAGCTCACCATCATGTCCATGAACAGGAATTTCATAATTAAGCATCTCCTTGTGCCTGACTGCTTTTCAGACTCTTCAGACTCAAAAAGTACTGACAACGAAGTACGAGTTTGACTTGACTACAATATGAACTAGTGTATAAACCCATTGCACCAATAATCTGATTAATTCAGCGTATCAGTCAGCTATTAGAAGACTCTGAGCTCTTCTTCTCAGATATCCTGAGGTCTCTAATTTCTCTGACTTGGCAAGGTACTGTGGATTCTTAGTGAAATAGTCAGGACCACATAGGATCAGGCCCTTTGGCTATCAATTATTTCATGCCAAACATTATTTTATAGCCTATTCTAGTATAGTAAAGCTCTTGGGAGCTTTGCTTTGCACACCAACCCCTCTGAGACAGCTGCAGCAGGAGACAAATGAGGCAAAGAGGATTGTAGCTGACAGTGCTGTATGAATAAATTGGTTGATTTCTCATACAATTCATAACTACTGTAAGGCTCCTAATCTGTAATGACCTAAATAATTTAGAGGGACCCACTCCTCAAACTGAATCTAATCCTGAATATCTTTTTTTCCTTAGTATTAGAAATATTCTTACATATTATGGCCTTCCTCAGACATCTGGAAGAAGCCTCAGGTTCTCAGACTCTGGTCCTCATGGGGGACTTCAGTCACCCCAATATCTGCTGCAGGGACAGTGCAACAAGGCACAAGCAACTTGGGGTGTTTCTGAAGTGCATTGACACAGGTGACTGAGGTGACCAGGAAGAACTGTATGGCAATTTGAAAACTAAGGACAGCTTTGGCTGAAATGACTGTGAGAGGGTAGAGTTCAGGATCCTGAGAAGAGGGGAAAAAAGCAAAAAGTGGGGTTGTGAGCCTTGACTTGAGGAAAGCAGAGTTCAGCCTGTTCAGGGATCTACTTAGAAGAATTATCTGAGGGGCCCTGGACAGAAGAGGAGTCAAGGAGAGCTGATTGATATTAAAGAATTGCCTCCTCCATGTTCAAGAATGGCCCATCCCTACATGCAGGAAATAAAAAAAGGCAACAGGAGTCTTGCATGGATGAACAAGGAGCTCCTAACTAAACTCAAACATGAAAAAGAAATGTACGAGGTGGAACCAGGAACAGATAACTGGGGAATAATATAGACTCACTGTCTGAGCTTGCAGGGGTGCCCCCATAAGTGCCGAGGGAGCTGGCTGATGTCACCATGAGACCAGTCTTGATTATCTTTGGGAGGTCATGGTGAGCAGAAGAGTTTCCTGAAAGAAAGCAAATGTCACTGCTATCTTCAAGAAGAGCAAGAAGGAAAATCCAGAGAACTACAGGCTGGTAACCATCACCTCGATCCCAGGAAAGGAGATGGAGCAAATAATCCTGGAAGCCATTTCAAAACATAAGAACAAGAAGGTGATTTGGAGTAGTCCGCAGAGATTTATGAAGGGGGAATCGTGCCTGACCATGCCTGCTACCTATGATGTAATGATTGGGTGTGGGGAAGGGGAGAACAGTGGAAGATGGGCAAGGCTTTTCACACTGTCTCCCATAACATCTTCATAGGCAAACTGATGAAGTAAGGGTTAGATGAATCAGCAGTGAGATGGGTTGAAAACTAGCTGAACTACCAAGCTCAAAGGTTGGGATCAGCTGCACAAAGCCTAGCTGGAGGCCACTGACTACAAGTGTATCCCAGGGATCAATACTGGGACAAATACTGTTCAAAGTCTTTATTAATGACTTGGATGAGGGGACAGGCTGTACCCTCAGCAAGTTTACAGATGACGCAAGGTGACTGATACACAGTATGGGTGTGCTGCCATTCAGAGGGGTTTTGATGGGCTGGAGAATTGGGCACAGATGAATCTCATGAAGTTCAACAAGAGGAAGTGCCAAATCCTGTTGCTGGAGAGGAATAACCCCAAGCATCAGTGCAGGTTGGAGACTAACCACCTGGAAAGAGTTTTGCAGAAAAGGACCTGGGGGGTGCTAGTAGAAAACAAGTTGAACCTCAGCCTTGCAGCAAAGAAAGCAAACATTCTCCTGAGCTGTATTACATGGAACATGACCAGCAGATTGAGAAAGGTGATCTTTCATCTCTAATTAAGCACTGGGGAGATACACTTGGAGTGCTGTGTCCAATGCTGGGCTCCCCAGTATGAGAGACACGGAAAACTGTGTCCATCAAAGGACGACAAAGATGATTAAGGGCTTGGAACATCAAGGAGAGGCCAAGAGAGCTGGCATAGTTCAACCTGGAGAATATAAGGCTCATGAGGGTCTTATAGATGTGTATGCTTGATGGGCTGAGTAAAGAAGACAGAAAAAAAAAGATGGAAATTCTGCTTAAACATAAAAAAAAATATCTTTTTGCTCTGTGTGTGATCAAACACTGGAACATGTTGCCCAGAGAAATTGTGAAGTCTTTGTCCCTGAAGACATTCAACACCTAACTTTACATGGCTCTGAGCAACCTGTTCTTACTGTCCTGGCTTTGAGCGGGGGGGGATGGACTCAGTGATCTCCTGAAGTACCTTCCCACCTCAATGGTTCTGTGATATTGTAAATTCTACTGAATACAGCTTACAAAATATACTCCTGATGAACTTTTATGAGGTAAAGGGACTATCATTTATAGTTGTTCCATGGTTTAAATTTGCAGTTTCAAGGAAAATTATTTAGGCCAATGCATATTAATTTAGGATGTACTCTTAAAAAATGTTCCTGCAAATGAAGTTGATGCTGCTGGGTGAAGCATCATTAAAGATTGATAGCCTCCAAGAATCAGTCTTAAATCCCCACACATCAGACAAAACTTTTGCTGATGTGATTCAGCCCTGTTCATAAGAAGATTTTCTCTGTGGCGGATGGCATATGGAGCCTCATGGGATGGTGTAACACAGATTACTGAATATCAGAAACTTTCTAGCTTGATTCTAAACATGCCTATCTGTAACACTGTAACTATTTGATGCTCATCACACAAATAATTCACAGTATCTGAAGACGGCTAAAACTGCTGCACTGTCAGTTTGGTCCAGGCTTTTATTGGGAGCTCCATAGTAGCCACCCTGCAATGAGTGGTGGGTCAGTCTACAACCTCTTACACTTTGCTTATTGAATATGAGACATAATGATGTTCATTTTGAACCAGCACACTTCAATCTAATTCTGTGCTGTGTGATGCTTCCACTGCTATCTGGCTTCAGAGACAAACCACTTTACTTTTCCCAGAGTATTACTGATGCCTTGTTATTAGATTTTAGTTATGGTAGACATTCTGGTCCTTCTTCTTATTGCTATTTGAGTTGCACTGTTCTTATGTATTCCCAGGTGACTGTTGAAGTGCACTGGTGTAAAATACACTGCAACCCATCTAAGATTTCACCGCAGGCTCCAAAGGGTAGACATTAACTTGGATTTTATTAGGCAGTGTGGATCTATTAAAAAAATTGATAAAATCAGCCTTTAGAAAGGGAATTACACAAAATCATTATTATTTTTTGAGTCTGATGGAATAGAAACATGTTTGCATCTGAGTACTGACTGTGCTCACACAGGTAACCAAAACCATCTGAGATGTCTGGAGGCTTCTGTTAAGGGCTGGTCGACATGAAAGGTATATGTAGAATAATGTAGAATAAGGAGCCAAGCTGCGTCCCTTTATAAGACTTAAAGTTTGTAATTGTGAGGGAGTCACAAACTCTCACTCCTTATATACAATGATTCATGTACCCATAAGCCGTTAACATTTGGAATCTCTTTCCCTGTGTTTTCACTGTTTCTCTGCCCTGAATACTATCTTGCCCTGGGGTCTGATCTTCAGGATCTGTAACCCTAGAAACAGATCCATTGCTCTAGGAGCAAAATTGTACCCTCAACCAGTAACTTGTTCCTGTTTAACACTTTTATAACAGGGCTATAGCTGTAAGGTTTTAGCTGTTTTTGAGAATTGTCGTTTCTGAGATAAAACAGACACTGCCATAGACTGTTCCTGCTAACCAGATCTTGTTTTGCAGGACAGCTAGAGCATAATTCCTGAGAGGTAACACTTGGGCACACCTGTTAAATCCATGGTATTATGTTACTGATAGAGTGCTTTCAGCCCCGGTGTAGACTGAACCTTTAATGAGTGAGAAAAATTGAGTGCAGGAGTTATAACTCATTTCAGAACAGTAGCATGACATCTGACCATAAAAGCTATTGGTTACATGAAAATTTGTTTAGATATTCCTTGAAGGATCTTTCCGGATAAAGTATATTTTACACTAAGTTAATTGTAACTTAAGATTGTAATTTAATCAAAAGATAACTCTAGCTGTGTTTGACAAGTCAATAACTGTTCCACTATGGGTACGTTTGATGAGCCCATAATAATTTTTAATTGAATGTCTTAATCACAGGAACTGTTGGAATGGAAGAAGGGAAAATCCAAACTAATTAAGTCTTTCTAGTCTAAAAATAAAATTGGGGGAAATGCAACATTTTGTTAAAACAATGTATTTCTCTGTAAAATATTATTCTTGCCATGATTGACTATTCCCATAGCGAAGTCAGAGAATATGCTAAGACTGAAATGAGGAAGACAATATATTAATAAAAGATGAACAGTCTTCTGTGTAGCTAACAATTTAGTATTTATTCCATATCCCGGATTAATTGGGATAGAGAAGCCTGGCAAAAAAAAAACCTCTGTAGAATGTCAATGTTTTGAATTCTTTTTAAAGCAGGACATAAAATAATCTTCTAATATATCATATTAATTTGTGTGTGTGTATATACATATATATGCATACCCACACACAGATGTGTATTTAGCATTTATCTGGCTTATGATGTCATTTAGATTATATAATATTCAGGAAGACCAATATGATGGCATGGGCCAATCCCCTCAATTCATTCAAAGCTACCAGGTAGAACATTAACAGCTATTGTATAAAAACCCTAGAGAATTAGATAGCAGTCCTTTAAGTACATAAATATCTAATAATCTGAATGTGCTTCCTTGGACAAGAATTATTAGCTTGTGCTTTCAGCATCTCAGGAAACATAATTTGAAAAGATATGTTAGTACCAATCATGGTGCTGAGTCAGGACTGATGTCCTTTTCTGTGATATGTACCATGCAAAGAGGAGTGATAAAATCCAGAATGTAGATATGCTGTCCTTGATTCCTGTCAACATAATTAAAACTATCACTGTAAAATGAGTTTCACTTTTATGCTGAGGCCAACACAGCCTGTAATCCCTTAATTTGATGGAATTTTCTTAGATGTTATTGTTCACAAGAGAGATGTGTAGAGTTTGTATTAATTCCTGCCAATTAAAATAGAGTGTTAATATAATCTATTAATACTAGTATAGGTATTAAAATAGAAATAGCAAAGCATCATATTTGTGACACTGTTGTCACAAATAGCATAGTGGATAGGCAGGAAATACAAAATAAAACAGCATAGATATGCATAATGTTATGTGGAATTTCAATTACTATTTACATTGATTTAATAAAGTTCAAAATGTATGTCTTTACCAGAGAAAACACAGACAAACAACATATAAAAACTGAAATATCAACTAAATTGGTGACGTGTTTACATGTTCTTATTGCCTGGACATTATTGAAGGACCTGAAGCAGCAGAATAAAGGCTCAGAGACATCACCTGGTCCTCCCAGTTTAACAAGTTACTCTGTGTCAGCTGAGCCTTGCTAACTACCTACCTGGGGGTGGCAAATGCAAACTAATATGGTTTATGGTAGCTGTCTTTAACCATGGTCTCAGCTAAGACAGATTGTATTCAACAGCTCCAGGCTAAGGGCGCTTCCCTGGACATCTCTGTCTGGAGCAAACCTCTGAGTCACAGTGACCTGGTTGTATGCCTGAAGGGATCAGCTGGCATCATCAAACAAGTCTTGCAGTGATCGCTTAATACATGACCAGCCCAAATTATCTGCCTTCCCCATGGCAGTGTTGCCTGTTCCTGCAGCAGAGCTGCAAATAAGCAACACATCTGCACCTCCCTGCCCTGGTGCCTTCAGGTGCTGATGAAGCCAAACCAGTACAGACACGTAGCTCGGGATGTGGGAACAGACCTCCAAAAAGCCAGTTGAGGGAGCTGATTGTCCCACTCTGCTCTGCACTGGTGCAGACTCACCTGGAGCACTGTGTGCAGGTCTGGGTGCCACAGGATGAACAGGATATAAAGCTACTGGAGAGTGTCCAGAAGAGGCTATGAAGTTGGCGAAGGGATTGGAGAGGAAACTGTATGAGGAGCGGCTAAACTCACTTGGTTTGTTCAGCCTGGAGGAGACTGAGGGGAGAGCTCATGGCAGCTACAGCTTCCTCACAAGGGGAGGAGGAGGGGCAGGGCTGAGCTCTTCTCTTTGGCAACCAATGACAGAACCCAAGGGTATGGCAGGAAGATGTGCCAGGGGAGGTTTAGGTTGGACATTAGGAAAAGGTTCTTCACCCAGAGGGTGCTGGACACTGGAACAGGCTCCCCAGGGAGGTGTCACGGCCCCAAGCCTGACAGTGTTCAAGAAGAGACTGGGCAACACCCTCAGACACACGGTGTGAACTGAACTGCGGGGTTGTCCTGTGCAGGGACAGGAGTTGGACTCGATGATCCTTGTGGGTCCCTTCCAAATCAGGGCACTCTGTGATTCTAAGATGGAGCAAGGGATGGCTGATGGCTTTCTCCTACCTCAGGAGCATTCAGAAGATGTTGATTATAAAAGCCAGTTCACCGTGGAGTTCAGAGATCTGGGTATGGCTTTCACTCACCAAGATGCTTCAGTCCATGCTTCACTTCAGCTCAGCAAATCATCCCGCTAAATGCAAAGAAGCCTCCTATGTGCTCACCCCACATCTGAACACCTCACTGAACACCTTGTTTGTAGCCCTACTATGCTAGGGTGACCTTGATTAAGCCTATCTGGAACTCATTGTACCAGGGTGTTGCTGGGGTCAAGAATTTAGCCAGGTTCAAAGAAGAATGGGAAAGTGAAACAAGTAGCACGATTATCCAGAGCTATTATAGCTAATGCTAACAAAAACTTTGGAAGAGAAGTAAAGCCTCATGCTTCTGGGTGTAGGCCAATCTCTAACTACGCTTACTAAGAGCCTAAGACCTCCAGTTACCTAATATCTGCTTACAGTGATCTTCCATGTACCGTTCTCTGTGCATTGGCCATTATAAAAGAAGGATAAAAGATCAGACATAACTTCAACCTTATCCAAAACGCCAATTTTGTCATTACTTAAATTGCTAAATTGTCTCAGCCTGTTCTTTTTTTTAAATCTCTAAAATGGGAAATCTTCAACTTCAGAGGGGAATTGTGAGTGCTTAGAAGTGCTGGGGTGCTCAGTTCTCTCCAAAAATGCACAGACCATACACAACCAGTAGCAACAATAATAAGCTTGAATCATGCGAAGACAGTATGGAGTGAACTGGTTTACTTCTCAAATTGCAGTCTTTTATAATGTCCATAACTAACAAGGGTAAGCTCTTTAAATCTTTGTCTCCAAAAAGAAGGATACAAAGCATAGTTGTTTTTTGGAAAGAGAATTTGTTTCTTATTAAAAATAAAGTGTTTTAAGGAAAATAAGGCATTTTCCTCTTCAAATCATCCATTTCCATTTTGTGGGTGTTTATATATACAAACTCTAAAGTTTGAGTTTAAAGACTCATTATAAAAGGTTGCATAACAGAAGTGTTCTGAATTCTTTGTCTACTAAAATCCAGCTTTTTGGATAGATGACAAATTTCTAATACCATTTCAGTGCACAGTTGGAGAAGAACTCCACAAAATAACATTTCAATAAGTATATAATGTGTTGGGTTTTTTTTAATTTATTTTATCAAGATCATCAATAAATGTAAAAATCATTCACAGATGACTTTCACACAATATTAAAATTCTGGGGGTTTACTAAAAGAGCTATGAAAGGAATCAAACACCTCCAAGCAATAGATAGTGGTCTCCAGCTACGCTGCCAAGTTGAAACACTCACTGTGTTCTCCATTTAAAATATAGGATCAATCATGTTAGTGGAATGATTTACTCAAATATGTTCAGTTTTTTGCAAGTTTTATATCACTTATTTTGGAAAACAGAGGACTGTTGAGACACTGGCATTCATATGCTCTAGCGCCGTTATGCTTTCATAACTTCTTATTATTGGAGTCATGGGATAAATCTGGATTTTTTGCATTTTAGAGTCCAGTTGTATTAAAAAAAAAATACACCAAAAACCCAAGAAGCTGTGTGCTGCATTCAGCATGTGTGAGCATGTTAATGAAATTTAAAAATATGTACCTGTTATTATTATTAAATTCATAGAGCCCTCATAGAGTTGACACGTAAAGATGCATTATATTGCTACAATTGTCACTTCTAGTGATTTAACTGCATTCACAGTGACTTATGTTGATTAAAACCAAATCACATCCAAAGTTTAATTCATGCTGGTTTCATTTGTGCACTTTAATGGAGGCATGAAACCTCTGAAAGGCAATTTCTGCTTTTTTTGCAGTGACTGGCATTTTAAAGATGTCTGGAAACAAGCATAAAGTGACAAATTATCACCAAGAAGACAGTGATTAAAAAAAGTATGTAAAACTAGTTCACAACAGAAACACTGTCCTTCCAGCAAGGACCAAAGCAGGGAACAGGACTGTTGCATGAATTTTCCGGCAAAGTCTTTAGCAGCCTGACTAATCCCAGACACACCTCGTGCTGACCTTTACACACTTACGCACAAAACTTTCTGGGAGACTTTCTTCCCCCCCAGTCCCTTGCTTACTTCATCTCCCAGCAGCGCTGCCTGCTGAACGTGGTGATCCTGCTTCCATACAAAGGGAAAGAGCCTCCACCTACCTTCTCTCCTTCCCTCCCCAGTTCCTCACTCCCTCTCTCCCCCTTGGGCTGGCAGGATTCCTCGGGCAGAGCATGCAATCAGTTTGCAGGGAGCAGCCGCAGCCACAGGAAAGATGCAGAAGCACAACCAGAAGGAGCACCTCTACAAGCTGCTGGTGATCGGGGACCTGGGAGTGGGCAAAACCAGCATCATCAAACGTTATGTCCACCAGAACTTCTCCCCCCACTACCGGGCCACCATCGGGGTGGACTTTGCCTTGAAGGTGCTGAGCTGGGATGCTGAGACTGTGGTACGGCTGCAGCTCTGGGATATTGCGGGTGAGTAAAGAGGAGAACCCCATAACTCAGCCAGAGACAATGCAAAATATAGACTCAAACTGTATTAATCTTTAAGTTGGAAACTACCAGTGCCTGTGCAGTGAGTGAGAGGAGATTGAGGAGAGAAAACAGACTGAAATTTTGGAGTTTCCCTAAAGTCAGCAGAACCCCAAACAAGAGGTGTCAGAGTGAAACCTGCCCTGTCTGTTTTTTCTCTCAAGCACTTAGATACATGTAGGGACACAGGCACCTCTCTCCAAATGCCCCAGTTCTTCCCTCATTAGACTAACAGATCTCTGTGACGGGAGGGAGAGTGACAAGAATTTCCAGTTATATCTATTTAATTTGGTGGCAGAGATGAGGGTTTCAATAAGATAGTTGAAATTATTTTTATAATTAAAAAATAAGAAAAAAATTTTTTAAAAATCACTGAAGTACTTTATCAAAATATCGTCCTTCTTCCTTTCCTTCCTCTTTCCTACCTACCTTCCTTCAGCCCAATGAAATGTAAACAACTTCTGACTGCTTTGAAAAGAGAAGTGTTTCCATTTGGCAATAATCCTGGTTGTTAAAATGTATTTATTTACGTTGACTTGTCCTTATTCCATATCAAGTAAAAAAAGATCATTTACTCTGTGAGGGGAGAAAAAGAATAAAGAATTTCAGCTATCATTGCATGCTTACATAATTAAAACCACAGTATTTGACATTGTCATTTTCACTGCTTTGGATTTTTTAGATTTGTTTTCCAAGTAAAACCAAAACTTTTTATTTTTGCCGCTGTCATTACTAGGAATTAATCTTTTTTACTCAGTCCACAAAATAGAAGTTTATCTTGAAGGCATAGTTTGCATGCTATAAGTAATGATTTTTCATATAGCGTACATAGGAATCCAAGTACAGCTGTACCACAATAGCATACAGAAAAAAGGATGGTGTTTTCAAAACTCAATTAATTTAAAAAGTTACATTCGTTAAGTACTGAATAGCAGTGAACATAATATCAGCTGTTAGGTAACTGTGCCAGCTTGTGGCCTGAGCTGTGGGTTCAGTGATCTAGTCTGGAACAGCACCCAGTAAAACAAGTGAAATGAAAAAATTCTTGACATTCTTCTTGGCGGAGGGAGTGCCTTTCTTCTGCACCGAGCTGCCTCATGTCTGAGCTCCGAATTTGGCACCAAGGTACTAAAATTTATGCAACAACACTGCTTTATGCAAAACGTGCATAACCTCAGTTTTCTCACACATCAGTATGGCCTCATGGATTTATGCTATTAAATACATACATGTTCAGTTTCCTTTATGAAGTTGGAATAATGGGGAAAGCGTTGGCATTATTGCTTACCAGTGACTGATTAGAACAACAAATACATACACATCCTGCAAAAGTTTTCCGCGTGAGAAAAAACATTTAATAGTAAATTCTGAATGCATCAGGGACTTAAAGAATGTATTTTGCATGCCTTGTTTCAGAGATTTATTACGCTACTAATCATGTGCTGGCAGATCATATGATGTAGCTTTCAGTCAGGCTGCAGAAGCAATTACACCAAGTTGTAGTGCTGAATGACTAGCATGCTTTCTGAGTTATCACACATGACGGAGAGAATTACAGCGTAGTACTAAATTTCATATGAATTGCTCAATTCAAAGCATCTCTGTGAAGGTCAAGACAGTGGTCAGTGATAAAAAGAGTTGCTGTCTCAGTTTTAATGGCTTCTGTGTGAGGAGCTTTAGCTGCTGATGGCTATACACAGAAAATAATTTCTGTGAGCAACACGCTGAATTCAGATCAGGGTGTTGCTGGCATAGAAGTTGTCACCCATAAGGCATCTGACTAGTGAGAAAAAAATATTTAAAAATGAAGGTGAAGTAAAACTGATTGGAAATGTAGGAGGAATGGAAGTGTTTTATCCTGGCTGTGGCTGGTCACATACCACCACTTGCAAAACACAAAGGATAAGAATGAGGAAAATAAAATTTCTAGTCTCAGAATATCCTCTCTCTTCTGGTAGGATCTCTGGTGATGTTTACTTTGGGGATAAAAACAATAAATTTTCAGTTTCTAACCAAGCTGTAGGATGTTGGCTTAGCATTTAGGACATCTGGAATTGAAGCAAATGCTACAAATGTATCAATATATTAATATATATGTGTTTGTGTGTGTATCAGGTTTCATTTTAACTCTTACATCCTTTCCTCTCCCTCCATTATACAGCAAGTAAACTTACTACTCAGTGTAACATGTACTCTTCCTGGCACTTCACTATGTGGATCAGTGGGTAGTAAATAGTTTAACAATCTAGAAATAACTTTATTAAAATGTTTTGAGTAAAACTAGTGTTGAGTTTCTCTACCTTATTAGTAGAATTGACATATGTGGTGGCTTCATGGCAGGGGTGACATACTCTGGTCATGGTAGGACGAAGAAGTTTACCTTTGTTTACCCTTATAGACATAGGAAGAAAAAGCAAATGTCATCTAGCACCATTTAATTTCATATATCTGTAACATATTTTTCTTTATTCTTTGATTTAGTAAACAAAACTATAGTAAGATCTAGTAGCTAAATGCTGAAACTGTATTTATGTAGATGAAAGATAATGCTGAGCAGTAAGGATAACTAAGCATTAGAAAAATTAATTCAGGGATAAGGTAGGTTCTGCATCACATTATTACATTAAGACTAGGGATTTTTAAACAGATAATATATTCCTGAAGCTACGGGTGTTAGACAGGAATAATTGGACAAAGCTTCATGGTTTATGATGTTATGATAGCTGTAACAACACACTGGCATTAAAATCTATGAATTTACATCTGATTCAGTGAAGTGCCTATGTTTCAAGTGACTGAATTTTCACTCTTCTGCTTGGGAGGAGATATACATGGTAAAACTCCCACTGTCTTTAATTTCCTTGCAACAGTTCCATTTTATTTCATCGAATGTCCCAAATTTTCAGTTTTGGTGTTCATGTCCTTGTTAAGTGTGCCATCACCTATACAGATGTGTCACACATCTTTAAATCTCACTCCTCAGTCAATTTTTTGTTTGTTTCCGTATATTTCTGCTGCCTCTGTAGGAGTATTCCTGAAATTAATTTACATATTGTTATAAGGAAAGCTTTAAAAGAAACTCTTAATCGTATTTGGAACAAGGCTGTTGTGGTGGGGGTGGCTCTGCAGACGCAGGCTGGGGCTGCTTTTGAAGAAACCAACTATTGCAGCCTGCAGGTCCGTGTGTCTTTTCTACTCACATCTCTGCAAGTCTGCTCTCAGTGTTACTGCTCGTGTTTCATGTCTGCACAGGCTGAGATTTCTCTGAAGACCAGTCTGAGCTGCAGATTTACTGCAGGGAGCATCTCTGCGAGCGCAGCGAAGGGCAGAGAGCAGCACTTCAGAGCCTTCCCCCTTCCCTGCTAATTTTTCACAGCCTTGTCAGCATCACCCTTATCCCTCCAGCTGTCTATGTGTGGGCTGGATTATTCACTGCTACCAAAAATACATTGATTTGCTTTTACAGTCTGGTTCTCATCTCGTAAAGAGATGGACCAATGCATTGGAGACCATACCAGTGGTGAAAGAACAGTTTCATTTCCTTTCCCTGCAACTTTTGCCTTCAGAAACATCAATCTTTGCACAGATATAGGCAAAACTGCAGCTGTGAAGTTTTTAAGACTGTTATTTTCCAGAAGGAGTAAATGGACTGTTCACTAATGCCAGGCACAGCACATCCTCAGCGGTTTAGGCTTTTAGTGGCTGCTATGCATTGCAGTACATATGCATAAATAAGATAGTCATGGTGATTTCTAGGCTAAGTTACCCTGAAATTACTGTTCTGCAAACATAAATAAGTCCCTGGCTGTGGTGGGTTTATTTCAGTATTGATTTGTGGTGGGATGCATGGGCCTGATCCTGCTGATAGTCAGCTATTCCACATTCTGGAGTGGTGAATAGCACCTCAAGGCTTGCTTAAGTTTCAATCTATGAAGACAATGACGTGAATTCAAGGGTAAAAATCCTGAAAGATGTTTTGAAGTGAAAGGTAAAAGATGTTTCCATGTTCTCCACTATTTCAAACTTCTCAGTGTTGGCTAAAGGCCCTTTGTAAAGCATGGTGGTTGCCAGGAGCTTTTGCTTCTCAGGATAAGGGATGGTGGCAAGAAGTAAAGCCCATTGTAAAACTGGGCATTAAGAAGTTTTAATCTTTTTTTTGTCTTGTACTATATTGCAGATACTGTAGGTGATATGATAGAAATTGTCTGAGTTTTAGCACTTTATAATTGTTTTTTATAACTTCATCAGAGATTATAATGGTTAGTGAAAATAGTAGATTTCCTTACAAGTCATGTTGTCAAATTTATGTGGCGTTCATTTTTATAAACTATGAAATTTCAGCTGTTCATTACTTTAAGCCCATGAAAGGATACCTTCCCATGCTGCAGAGGTGCCACTGAGGTCAAGATAATTGTACAGGCAGGTGCCATTCAGACAGGGAGTCCTTGTCTTTCATGGAAATATTTTTGCTTTGGCACCTTGCTCTCACTGGGTTCACTTCAAAGTGGGGTAGGATTCATCTGGTTTCACAATTAAATATCTTGTACTGAACCATCTGAGTATAAACTACTCACCCTGGGCTTACCAGAGACCTGAGGGCAAAGGTTAAAACCTCCATAATGAAGCTTGTGTGACCACTCTTGAACATCTGTCCTTGCTGAGAGGATGCCCTCTAGATATCTCTTCTCAAACTCTGATGACAAAGGCATGCTAATCTCAGGAGGAGCAGCTGAGGGAACTGGGGCTGTTTAGCTGGAGAACAGGAGGCTGAGGGGAGACCTTATCACTGTCTGCAACTGCCTGAAAGGAGGTTGTAGTGAGGTGTCATACCCTTTGTCAGAACTTTGTGGGCCACTACTAGCCAAAAGATCACGTCATAAGAGCCTTTTATTTCTCTAATAACTTTGATAGTTTCTGATGAATGATTTTATGCTGCAAATTAATAATTTAGTTAATGTTCTGCAACATGGCCCACCTATCTTAGAGATCTGTGTCTCAATTAATATGTGTAAGGCCCAAGTTTAGCTGTTCTTACATCATCTACATGTGAGCTACAGTGCAAGCATCTCAATAACTTTGCAGGATAAGTAAAAAGTAACACAGAATATGCACTAAAACCTAGTTGTACATGTTGCTGCTTGCCTCATTGTTAAGTTTCTAATCAGACCTTGATTTTTGTTTGAAGGCACCTTCTTGCAGATGAAAAAATAATTTCTCAACAAGGAGATTATTGAATAGCACATGACTTAGACATTCATCTGATTAGCCCACTGATAGGAATCATAAGACATTTTAGTAAAGCACAACCATTAGAAATTTTCATCTCTCAGAAATGATAAATTTCTATCTTGCTTCTTCAATGGGACACAGTGCTTGTTTAAAGTAAAAAAAAAAATCTAACATGAATTTGGAGAAGACAGATACACACTTTCGGTTTCTGTATCATGTGAATGACTTTCACCTTGCTGCAACAGCTAGTGCATAAAACCAAAGATAAACATCACAAACAGATGGTTTTGACTCCATAAGTGCATTCAATGCTATTTCCGTTAAATGAAACTACATGGTCTAGAAGCCCAGTAATCAGCACTCTTCAATTTTCAACCCAACCTTGCATTTGACAGCACAATTTCCATCAGATAAAACCTCCACAGGTAACCTTCCTGGGGTCAAAGGCAGACTTAGCAATCTTCTTGTCTTCCTAACCTACTCAAAGCTATTCACGTTGA
The DNA here is from genome assembly GCF_036013475.1 of Columba livia. NCBI lineage: Eukaryota > Metazoa > Chordata > Aves > Columbiformes > Columbidae > Columba > Columba livia. Next base: position 10,054,610 of record NC_088602.1, on the reverse strand, counting down.
GAAAGTAAGGCTAGGAACAGGTTTCCATTGTATGTTTTCTACTTTCATAGCACTTTTTCTCAGCTATGGAGTGATATAATTAAATACAAGAGTTATCTTGCTTAAAGATTGCTGTTATTGTGAGATGTTTCAGGAATTTATAATTCTTCATTTTCAGATCACAGCTCAGCAGTAGACATCAATGTAAATTATATTGTTTTCACTTCAAGAAAAATCCTGTGTAATTTTTTTCCATTCTTTGAAACATTTTTTTCTAAGTTCCCATGAAAACAGCATATATATTAACAAACTCACAGCTGGTCAACATACCACATCCTGATGTCAATGTGTCAATTTTTTACAATCTTAAACATATAAAATGATAGATAATTACAAATGTTCATGTTTGAATATAACAATATGTCATTCATAGCTTACAAAAATACTGTAAATAACTTCCCAGAAAACACTCTGAATTCAGCAAGTAAAACCATAAAGCTTCTGAACAGATCTAATGTGAAACATCTTCTCCCAGAAAATTTTACTGGAGCAATACAGCTCTTCATATTATAACTGATAGGCTATTTCTTAGAATACTTTGCATGTTTGCAAGGCTTTAAACTCACCTTTCTCACTCCTGTGTTTTAGTTTGCTAGTAAAAGTAAATTAATGATTACTCTAACTGCCAGTATGGCTCCAGAGCTTACTTATGTTATTTGCATGAGAATATGCAGGATCCTCTTCATACATGAGCAGACCACTTGTATTAGATGTTTCCCACAAAGTATCATAGTATCAAGGAGCTTCCAATCTAGAACACGGATTTGTTTTGATTCCAGTTTAAAGTCCTGTAATGTATACCAAGATCAATCTGCCAGCTTCGTAAGACTCTACACTGAAGTTCAAGCTTGTCATGAAGTTATTAAACTTTCTTGGATATTTGCTTTACAGCTTCTTTTTCATGCTATACTCTTTTGCATTTTCATACAAATGAGTATGGTACTCATCATTATTTAGACAGAGAGTAGCTTTCCAGAGACTTAAAAAATGAAGTTCTACCATTGGTAATAGTCTCTTAGCAAATCTGGTATTTGAAATATTGACCTCAATTGGAAACAGTAACTTTTTATAAGGTGGTGACTTTTTCCCCTCCTACTTTCTTCATTACAGGTCAGGAGAGATTTGGAAACATGACCAGGGTGTATTACAGAGAGGCCATGGGGGCATTTATTGTCTTTGATATTACAAGACCTGCAACGTTTGAAGCAGTGACAAAATGGAAAGAGGATTTGGACTCTAAGTTGGTTCTTCCAAATGGCAAACCTGTGCCAGCAGTCCTCTTAGCAAACAAGTGTGACCAGGGAATAGATGTTCTTATGAACAACGGCATCAAGATGGATCAGTTCTGCAAAGAGAATGGCTTCGTAGGCTGGTTTGAAACATCAGCTAAGGTAAATGTTTCCATTCCTTTTTAAATGTTTCTTCAAATACAGAAAAATTGGTTCCTGAAATATTTAACTTGGCCAAAATGTGTACCTGGCAAAGCTCCTCCCTTGGTGGGATTTGTTAAAGGTGAATTTGTCAATTAATACATTCCTGTTTCTTTTATGCCTTTTATTGCAAAGCAAAATATATGCAACATTCTGAAATAATACGATAGGCCAGCATAAAGTATGTAACTGGTCACAACTTGCTGCACAATAGCCTGGGGAGAAAGATGACCTTTGAGAAAGCACAAAAGCTGCCTCTTGTGGATGATACTTAACAGTGAATCTTATCTCTAAATATTTATATACCCACTTTGCCTGAGAAATGATGATTTGAGACAACAGCTTTATTGTATTAGATTCCAGAGAAAAAGTCGGTCTATTTTAGTGCTTGTACAATGCTTGTTGTTATAAGCTTACATTCTCAAAAGCCTTTTCAAGAAAAACCACATATCTGGGGAAGAAGGAAAGATCAGTGGTCAAAGTGCCACATGAGCTGATCTGAGGTTCAATTCCTTGCCTTGGTACAGATTTCCTGTGTGACTTTAAGAAAACTGAGAAAAAAAAAATAATAAGAAAGGGCACAGGGACTTTCAGAGTACAAAGACCCAATGTTCAGTGGTTCTGTGTATAAATTTCAGATTTCTCAGATAATCTCAGTGCATGCAAGATTTGGGGAGCTGGCATGTGAAATATTAATTTGAACACAACGCTTCAATGGATATTGTATTTATTGTATTCTCTAATTCTGAAAGCTGGTGTCATCATTAACAGCTCTGGGGAACATTTGGATGTTCTAGTAAACAGTTTGGCTCTGGTTTGACCTAGATTGTTAGTAGACTGAAGCAAAAAATGCTGCATTCAATTGTTTAATTTAAATGCATTATGAAGAATCTTTGGAGTGTATACATATATTTTACTTTTCTGAATAATTATTTAAACATTAATATTTAAAAGAGGTCACACTTGTAATCTGCAGAAGTAACACAGGTGACTAGCAGCATGTCCTAGACTGTCTCAAACATTGCATGAACTCCAGGCTGAGATTCCCGCCTTTCAATACTCAAAGGGAGCTCATAAGAAAGATGGGGACAACATTTTTAGTAGCCCTGTTGTGAGAGGACAAGGAGTAATGGTTTTAAAATAAAAAAGATAGATTTAGACTAGATAGAAAGAAGAAAGTTTTTACAATGAGGGTGGTGGAACACTGGCACAGGTTGCCCAGGGAGGTGGTAGATACCCCATCCTTGGGGCACTGTTCTTTGCGAACAGTGTCTTTGCTTTCCTGCTGAATGAGTCCCAAAACAAGGCAGTGTTTCTTCAAAATGCCATTTTTAGGGACACATTTTGGTCTAGGTCAGTCTGTAAATTATCTTGCTCTACAAACGTGGCACTTACCATTCCTGTATGCACATGACCAGATTTGAATTCAGGTCTGTGGTTCTCTTCTGATTTGTGCTGGCAAGGCCACTAGAATCCAATGTTCCTCTCTAGGATAAGCTAAATTTTACTATAGATAATGTCTAGTTCTGGTTTAAGAAAGAGGTCAAGATCCCTTACATCAATTTCTTCATAAGAATTGTGTCAGAAAGCTAACTATTCCAGAAAAACAAAGAATCAAATGAACAACAAACACCAAAGAAACAGAAAACACAGAGAGTGAAGCATTTGCAATAGCTGCTGTCAGTAGTAGATATGGAGAGTTAGAAGATTATTACAGGACAAACTATTCTTATTTCTATAAGGATTACATATTCTGGCCCTTTCCAACATTCTATTAGGTGTCTAACTGTCAGGCCACAAACATGGAATAACTGGTTGTGACTATTTTTGGAATCCATTTAATCAGTGATGTGTAACACCGTGTATGGCTGTTTTCTTCAGAATTACTTGTTCTTCATTTCTGATATGTATTTGAGTCTACATTTCCTGAAAACAAGAACTAATTCACTGAAAACTGAAGCCTGAGTGCAAAACCACCACAAAAATCATGTGTGGAGAAATGCATAACAAATTGTTTGAAAATACATGCATCTAAAATACTTTCAAGGAGAACAAGAGGGAATAGGATTGACTATTGCGTAAAGGATACAGAGCTATAGGTTCATTATTTTAGGTCTGGATTAACGAACTCATGCAGTTAGTCACTGCTCTTCATGAGAAAGGAATCTGTACCATGAATTCCATACATCAGTCCCCAGCAAGCACCTGTCCACTTCTTAAAAAGAACAACTACACTTATTGTGCCAAGGGCCATTGCAGGTCATGTCAGAGAACGAATGTACAAACAATTTTGAATGTCACAGTGAGGTTTTACAATGATGATGAAGCCAGTCTTGGGCAGAACTATGGAAGTACAAAGGACATGTGAAGTTTAAAAAAGTCACAACAGAGGAAAAGTTTTCCAAGCTTCACTGAGACACATAGAATTAAGATTAAGAGTTATTTTAAACAAAGGAAATATCTAGATTCTTCTTATTTTGTTTAACTCAGAAACCCAAACAGTCCTCAGGTTACCAGAGCAATTATGTGGGAACAAAAAGAAATCCAGCTTTGACAAAACTTGTCTTCAACAGCCAGTGTGAAGGAAGCAATGAGAGCTGAGGACACAGGACTGTTAACAGACTGCTCTCTGCTGCTATAGACTAACGGTTAGCATCTGCTATTCTACAATCTCCACACCTCATTTCCATCTAGAACTGGAGGCTCCTGACTTTAAAATGATGCAAAGAAGAGTAAATCCACTAGAGATGATAGAATCACAACACTGAGCCTAAGTTAGATCGGAATAATTTTCTCACTTGGTCTAAGTTCTGAACTAAAATCTATGCCTTTTTTTAAAAACAGAAGTTATTATTACTGCTATTTTAAAATATTAGATGTTAAATGTACCTGGTATTCTTTCAGCCTAGGGCATACTAAATAATTGAACCCAGGTCTGGGGAAAATAAAAAACCTAGCTATGTTTGCTGTAGAGAACAGAAACTGAATAACACTGACAGAGAAGTCATTGTATACCAGCCAGCACTTTTAGCAGTTCAAATAAGTAATAACTCTTTTTCTGTAGTATCTTGGAATAATTAGATCTCCAGAGGATTTTTGGAGATGTGCTTGGAAATGTTAAAACCTTCAGAGCAAACCGAACATGATTTATGTGTTTTGGAAAAACAAAGGTGATTACTTATAAAAATACATCTTTTAGTTCTGGTTGTCTTGCAGAAAGTATAATAGCATGCTATATATGTACCTACCATATTTCAAGCTGTCAATAGTTTGAATTTTTCGTCTGTAGCACTGGTAGGTTATTAAAAAAAAAAAAATCACTGTTATTCACTGGTGCTGTTTTTGTTAACAACTTCAATACAAACTATTTGAGCCACCTAATGCATTCACATGTATTTCTTTTTATTCTTACATTAATCTAAAGGAAATAGTCTGTTCCAATTTTATACTCCCTACAAAGAAAGAATAATTTGTTCTGAGAGTTTGCCATGTAAGAAAGGTCTTGTTGGGCAACAGGAAGTATAGTCACAAGTTATACATGTCACCATATATCTGTTGGAGAGCCTGGTCTCTTTTATGTAAATATATTTAGTTTGCTCGTATTTATTGCAGTGTGAAAGATGCATCTCCAGATAATAATGAAATTATCCTTAGTAGTAATTTCTTTAATAAATTTCATGGCCACAACGATTGTGAAAGATGCATTTTTTTGAAGGCAGGAAATTTCTTCTTCCTGTCACACATTTGATCATCCAGCATGTGGCCAGGGTAGCTGAGCACTCCACTCACATTTCAAAGCATTTGAACTCTTTTCACTACCGCTCCTAATTCAAAAAGGTGAGCTTTGACTTGGATTAGAAAAGCAGAAATTTCAATCTTATTATCACTTTAAAATGTAAACAGAACTTGTGCATCAAAACAGACAAGTCAGGCAAAACTAAATGTGCTTGAAAACACCAGCTTCAGGAATAACTTGAAATACCTCATGATTGACTATAGCCATGCTGTGATTATGCCTGAGTTTCTCTTTTCCTTGAGGAAATTCTGCTGTCAGCAATATAGAATAAGATAAAAAGACATTCAAGTTTTGTCCAAATTGCCAGGAAGGGCCGGTAGCTGTGCTTTTCAAAACCTTAACCATCTAGGCTCAATACACAGCTCCTTGTCTGCTGATCATCATGGCCTGGAGACTGAATGAGCACTGAGTCTCTGGGCTTGTTATAGAATCTTTCTTCCTCTCAGAAGCGTGAATAACTTGTCCTTTCTCCAGCTGTTGTCTGACAGGCAGTCAACAGTGTGAATTAGTGCCCAAATGCTGGACTAGGAATCAGGAGTCTTCTTTGCCACTGAATTACTGGTTGACCTTCATAAAGTCACTCTCCTCTGATCCAGCCTCTTCTTCCACAAAGCAAGAACAGCAATTCTTCTGTGAGCTCTGTGAACACACCAAGCTCTACTATCCCTTGTTTAAATCACGAATTCTTAAGATCTTCTGACTCAACAAATATTACAAAAGTTGAAAGAAAACAAGCTATATGGTAGACTTGCAGAGGAACAGGTTATGTGGTTTTGTTTTCCATAAAGACAAATGAGGTTTGGACATGTATTTGAATTAGGCTGACACACTACAACTAACCTGCTGATCTGGTAACTGAAACCAAAGGCTGCCAGAACCAGTTAGGAATGTAGGGCTCCCTATATTGTCTTGTTAATTTACCAAAAAAAAAAAAAGTCTAACTAATCTCACAGCACAGAGCCTTAGAAAGTATTTCAGCTTCTGCCATACACCACGAAAAGGAGCTGACACCTAGGCAGAAGCTTTCAGTTTAGATATACAGTCACTCTGTGCAGACTCCTCTGCAGAGCTTGTTTCCTGTAACTAAAAGTAGAGGACTTGTTTCAGATTATCCTAGAGGTATCAGAGCTATCCTATAGCTCTCCAGATCACTTTTGTGAAATAAATTATTTAGTGCTGACCAAAAGCTGGAAAATCACTGGTTAAATCACAGGAATTATCTTATTCTAAGGGTTGTAGTTATAGTAGTTCACATCCATGAATTCCATGCTGGTGCATCCAGAGGGCTTTTAACCTGTATGGTTGTTTTTTCCTAGAAACACAACCACAACAGTACAGCACATCTTAATAAGGCTCTACTGCCAGCCGTTTCCAAGGGAGCTCTGCTAAGGGAGTGTTTGGACTTGTTCCCACAGATTGCTTGCTCCAGAGGATTGCAGGTTACAACACCCTTAAAGTCATTTCCCTGCTCCTGGATTTTAGTGCATTATAGAAACAAAATGTGGAAGCTATGCAATTTTCTCTAGATTCCCATCTAATACTTGAATAGTTCAGAATTTGTAAATATTAAGGGAAGTCAGCTTCCTTCAAGTCCAGTAGTAGACTCATGTCGCTAAGTGGTGCTGGCTAAGACATCCCCAAGTGCCCATGTTGGGTAGCTGTGCCTGCATAGAAGTTGTTCTTCACCCTGACTTTCAAGGTAAGACTCAGAAACATCACATTCAGTCAGAGAAAGAAACTACCCAAATGTAGAAATGGAGCAGTTTTATACCAGAAAACAAGACAGACAAATCTAGGATATCTGCATATCAAAGAAATGTTTCATCTGGAAGTGAGACAGGCCCATGAAACCAGCAAAGGCCTTTTTTCTTCTGTAAAGAGCTAAGACCCAGTGTAGTCTGAGAGGATTTATTTCCTATATTAAAATGGAATGCTCTAAATGCTAATGTTCTGCATCTGCATTAGAGATGACAGATAAGGAGAAAGGTAATCCAGAATGCAAAGAAGCTTGCTGAACTTCTGTACTGCTTTGAGACACTTTCAATAAAGCATTTATTTTCCTGTCAGTTGACTGTTGCATTACAATAAAATGACATTATTTCCCATAGCAATAATTTCAAAGGTTTTAAATCATGCAGCTGTCCTTCCCTGACCTGAGTTGCTATCCTTTCTATAAAACTGCCCTTTGAAAAGATACATTTGAAGGAAACAGATCTACAAAGCAAACGGTAATTTTGTTTGTGTCTTTCAGTGTTCCTTTCTGGCTTTCAGAACTTTCTCAGAGTTATTTTCTTTGCCTTGCTTTGTTTGGTAACAAAATAGAGAGCAGCATGTTCTGACTTTCACTTTTTCATTCTTTCTTGATGGGGTCAAGAGAAAGATAGAGTCAAGTACCCAGATATCATCACAGAAGTTGGGTTCATGTTCTTGCTCTGTCAGGCTTTGGCATATAAACAACTTAGTTCTTGCATTGCTGACTGCAATAGTGTTTTCAAGTGCTGAGGCTTATTGAAGCACAGAAATCACAGAAATGGGTTAGGTACTTCAGGGGACAGGGCAAGTGAAGATGCCTGAGAAAGGGTTTCACAAAAGCTAGACCAGGATGTTAATGTGAGAAGTAGAGCAAAAGCAGGAAGAGAGGCCCGACAGCAACAAAGGCACCATAATATGGGAAAAATGCTTCTTTTTTGTCTTGCAGTAGAAAGTCTTGCCCCAGCTTTGGGAAAGAAAGGTGTTGTGCTCCCATATTATCATGAGAAAACTTCAGACTATGCCATCTTCCACTTTCCAACTAGCCACCATGTGCTGGACCAGGTTTCATGCAGCTTCCACTGTTTGGGACTCTTCTTTTTCTCTATTTCATAAATGGCCATAGCAGCACTTTCCTATCACAGAAATGTGCTGTGTAGATAAACACATCAAAAATGTGATAATGAGTAACAGCAACCTTAAAAGTAGTAGTATCAGTAAACAGGCCATCCCTCTTGTTTGGAAAGAACTGAAGGCAAAAGTGACCTCAGAAGAGGCTGGAAATCAAGCTATAGCACTACAGGTGCACCTAGTACTATGTCAAGAGTGAGGTAAACACTGAACATCTTAATTTTCAGAAGTAACTCCACCGAGGAGGTACAGTAGGACTGCCAGTATGACCTAAAGAATTTGCTCCAAACATGAAAGGAAGTTAGTAAAAACAAACAAAACAAAACAAAAACAAACGAGAGGAGAGGAGAGGAGAGGAGAGGAGAGGAGAGGAGAGGAGAGGAGAGGAGAGGAGAGGAGAGGAGAGGAGAGGAGAGGAGAGGAGAGGAGAGGAGAGGAGAGGAGAGGAGAGGAGAGGAGAGGAGAGGAGAGGAGAGGAGAGGAGAGGAGAGGAGAGGAGAGGAGAGGAGAGGAGAGGAGAGATGGGGAGAGGAGAGATGGGGAGGGGAGGGGGGAGGAGAGATGGGGAGGGGAGGGGGGAGGGGAGGGGAGGGGAGGGGAGGGGAGGGGAGGGGAGGGGAGGGGAGGGGAGGGGAGGGGAGGGGAGGGGAGGGGAGGGGAGGGGAGAGGGGAGGGGAGGCAAAAGATGAGGCAAAGCGAGGCAAAGGAAAGAGAAAAAAAAAAAAAGGTCTGAACTTCAGCAGTCATCACAATTCCTGGGGTGTTTTGTGCACAACAAAAGCCATAAGGGAGATGACATTTAAGGCATTTCAACATAGAGACCCAATGAAAGACATTGCTCCACTCTGCTGTCCACTCTGCTCCACTCTGTTGTCTCACATTTTCTTTCTTGAAAATGTTTCTTTGAAACATAATTAACTTCATTTTTAGGTGTAACTTGGGCTTTTTCCATGTTTCAGTGCAATTAGTAGGGTGTCTGTGATTATTCTTGCCTGTCCAATCTTTCACTCTGGTTGTTGGTTTCTTTGTATTTGTTAGATGGATTTTCACCTGCTCCTTTTTCTCTGTCCTTCCCCAGATTGCCTTTCAACACCTCCTGCTCTCTAAAATTACCAAGTCTCTGGGTGTCTGTGTTTGGATAGCAGATCACCTTCTACCATCTGCAGCTGCTTTGCTGCTGGTAGAATATTGATTTTTCTTTTGCAAAACACACTGTAGGAGGAGAGGTGCAGAAATCAATATTTCATTAGACAGACCAGAATACAGCAATGTCTGATCTGCAAACCTAGGACATGGAGTAGACACCACAGGATTAGGGTTGTAACAAAAGGCAACAGTAGCGTCAGAAAGAAAGCAGTCAAGGCACAGAGCTGGGAGAGAATCACAGAATGTTCTGAGTTGCAAGGAGCCCACAAGGATTGTCAGTCCAACTTCTGTCCCTGCACAGGACAACCCTGCAGTTCACACCGTGTGTCTGAGGGTGTTGCTCAGTCTCTTCTTGAACACTGTCAGGTTTGGGGCCATGATACACACACAGAATCACAGAATCACAGAATGTTAGGGATTGGAAAGGACTTTGAAAGATCATCTAGTCCAGTCCTCCCTGGGGAGCCTGTTCCAGTGTCCAGCACCCTCTGGGTGGAGAACCTTTTCCTCATGTCCAATCTAAACCTCCCCTGGCACATCTTCTTGACATTCCCTCAGGTTCTGGCAGGAGTTGCTTTGCTGACATGAGCACAGGCTCCTTGCAACAAGTAACTTAACACTTCACTTCTCATCCATACCACACACCAGTTGTCATCTGAAACACAGGAGAAGGCTGGAGCTAGACAGAAACTCAAAAACAGCTGTTCTGTCTGACAAGGTCACCCTTCCTCTCTCGCTCCCCTTGTAGTCCAGCAGAAATTTTCATCCACAAAGTTTAGAAGTTCATATAAATGTTCAGGATGAGAAAATACCTCTCTGATCCAACACGTGCTATTGACAGGACTTTTTATTCCCTTCCTCTTACACAGAACAAAAGGCAGAATTTGAATTGCATGGGTGCAAAAGCTTTAAACAGTGAATCCTCACAAACCTGCACATTTTGCCTGAAGAAGTAAGAGCTGAGTCACATAAACTTTGGGAGACACATCTGAATGAATGGTGCCCTGGCAGAGAGGAAGGGGGTATGGACTGAAAGTACAAGACTTTTCAGGTGGAATGGCTGGAGCTGGGGATGGTATCTATCTGTATATAATCCCGCTTCACAGATATTCAGTAGATGTGGGCAGACACCTAGCAGGGAAACAGCAAACTCAATCTAAAATGTAATTAACAGTGTAATTAGGAATATGGGTGAAATTTGGTAAATAATTTCATTAGCAAGGAGAAAGGCCAATGCAGAAAAATATAAGCTTTTCATTTTCATATTCCCAAAACTAAATATTTTGATTTCTTATGTCAAAACAAAACTTTCATGTTAAAATTTGGCTTTCTTCCCAAAAAAAAGCTATTGAGGTTTAGAAAGAAGTTTAATAATCAAATTTTACTTTGGTTTGAGTTCTGTACAAAGTAAACTAGCAGTTTTTTTCTTTTATTCTGAACTTTTAGGCTCAGGTCTGGCACATGGACTTCATCCATCACCAGTGGGGATGAGGAATGTCAACCTATGCCCATTTTATGCTTTTGTGGGCTTGGGTTCCTTCCCCCTTTCCCACTCTTATAAAATGCTGATCTTAAGCCTCTGACAAAGAGGGTTTCTGTTACCACATCGGAACATCAATCATTTTAGGCACAATCTCAGATAGTCCCTAAGACATTATTGAAAAAAGACATGCTGCCATGCCAAGAGAGAATCAGCACATGGGTAAATAAAATGCTTATCAGTCCATTAATAAAGGAAAATACAATTCAAAAGATTTTTACACATATGTTTTTGTGCATTTAACAATCCTGTTTTACCTCCAGCTTTCTGAGCAGTACTGAGAGATATTTTTCTTTGTCTACTTTTTCTAATAAAATTTCACAGTGTTCTGAAAATGACTTTTGTTGCAGGCTTGAGGAATTTGCTTGTCTGGTCTGAGAGACCCATGTGATACAGTAACTTTTTAACATCTCAGTACAGAGCTGATTCCCAGCTCTGTATTACTTTCTGGGGGTTAGTATGTAAATGACTTGTCTAAAGATTTGAGGTTTTTACAACCAATCAATATTCTTTACAGGTCAAAGATCAAATATTTGAGTACACTTGTGTAGTTGAAGAAACCTGTGGAATCTTGGCACTAATTAACATTTTCAGTTAGATTTGCAGAATTCAGCTCTTTACTCTGGTGCCAAGGGATGGTCAATGGACTTTGTGGAGCTTTGCTGTTAATTTCAAGGAGATTAGAAATCAGCCTCACAGAATCCATTACTTTAGCTTTTGATCTTCAGATAATTGTACCATCTCTACTGAAACACACATACATGTACTTTGTTTTCTTTCATAGCTGAACTTCATACTTAAACATCTCATCTGAGTTTTATTTGAACATACACGTGAAAAAAAAAATGCTTCACAGGTTATTTTATTAAAGAAGCTGAATTGATGCTGGCATTTGCTGAAGGTAGATTTCATGATGTTGTGTGCATGGGTGTTCATAGTATCAGTACAACAGGCTCCAGATTCAGCTTGGAAACCTGGGTAAACTTCCACTGCAAAGAAAAGCATAGTCTTTATGGAGCAAGAGGAGGATGTGCATATATGTAACTAAATACATATATATTTGTATGCACTTCTATTTGTATGTATATGGGTGTGTGATATATTTTCCCCGAAAATTGAAGCTACAATGAGGTTTCCGTTTCCTGTCATATAAAATAAGTAATCAATGCCAATAGTCAGAGTAGAACAACATCTTTTATGCCAGCAAACCTGACTTTTCATTCCAAACATGTCATTAAAAAAAACCCCAACCTTACTCCGTATTACTGCTTATTTTATATTCTATGCTGAGCTGTGTCTCACTGATCAGGCTGTTTCAGCTTTGCTTATTCTACAGGCAGAGCAAGGGTTGCTGCAAGTCAAATGTGCTGCTGAAGACACATATAGAAAAAGACATGCTTTGCATTTCCTTTTAAACCCCTAGAGTGAGGATTTCTGTCTCACAAATGAAACTAATGGTGATATGAGTGTTCTGAAACAGTGCATTGGAGATAAGTCAATCTCAACAAAAAATAAGTGAGGACTCTGAAAGACATCATAGAAGTTTTTTGACTGTTTTGTGAATAACTTGAGATCGTGTCATTTATTCAATGAATCTGGTTCATGACAGATTTCATGGTGCATGTAGGATATAGAAATCTTATTGAAGCTGTGGTAAAGGCTTTAGAAATAAATGTTATTTATGGCTGTAATTGGTAGTAGGTAATTTATATTTTGAAAATAAGAGTAACCGTTATTCAAGCAGTGAAATACGGACTCTGGAGCTTTACTTCAGGCATCTGTCTTTAACATCCCTCTGGCATTTGTTTGTTTAGTTTATTGAAGCAATCAAATTACCAAGAGTTTCAGGTAATTTAAAGTGAGCCCTGTGGATAATTTAGATATGAATTATAATATGCATAAAACTTAACTAACTTAAAAACTACAGTAGGCATTAGCATTATTTAATATAGTCAGTTATTGAAGACTGTTTATTAAGGAAAGTAAACTTTTTGATGTTGCCTAGAGAAAAGTTTAATTATGCACAGGAAATATGCAGCATGGTGTAATTAATATTGACTAATCAACTTCTCTTTCTCCTTCACTTGCAGGAAAATATAAACATCAATGAAGCTTCCAGATGCTTGGTGAAACACATAATTGCTAGTGAGAGTGATCCAGTTCAGTCTCTTGAACCAGATATTGTAAAACCACACTTGAATTCCTCCAAGATTGTCAGTTGTTCAGCTTGCTTTAAATCGTAAGAGACTTCCAGACAGCAAGAGCTGAACAACTATGATTCACAATTTATACTTTATCCAACATACCCAGACTTCCCAGATTGTCCGTAAGCAGATTGATATTTTCTCAAAAATATACTTAAATTTGTACAGATTTTTTGACAGCTAGAATTTATTATGAGCTGTTCATTGATAGCAATTATTCAAAGCTGTCTTTGGCTACTTGTCAAATAAGACTCATGGTGATGGCTGTGTTTTTCCAGTTGAGTACCACCACCAATTATATCAAAACCTATTTCTTTGCAATGTGGTTTCTGAAAGCTCGTATTTGTGATGTAACTGCAGCAATACCTAGCTTGTCCATTGGTCCTCCAGCCTGTCTTCTCAATAACTTGACCAGGCAGCCATCATCATTACACTGTTTTCTCATCCCTCAAACGTGAACAATCTTGCTTCATATGAGGAAGATTATGATAATGAAATTATAGCTGTTCAGAAAGAGATAACAAGAGTGCTCACAGCAAAATCTTCCCATTGCAAGTTCAGTCTCTTGGATGAAGTGGTAGGATTGAACATGAAGCAACCTTTCACATCATTCAGTTCTTCAGAAGATCTCAGCTTCTGAGACTGAACCCTGATGTAGTATTGACCATCACTTTCTGAAGAGTTACATTCTTATGGTTATTAGCATTTTCTTCAGATGAAGCAAAATGGAACAAGTTTGGGGGAGAAGTGACAAAACAGGTAATCAGGGGTACAGTCTCACAGGTGAAGCAGCTGGGAGTTTTCAGAAAGGTTATCTATTCTGTAAAGCCAGCTTTTCCTCTGAAAAGCACTCACTCATTTTGTTCCTACCTCTCCATTCTCCATGCCACAGATGTTCCTGTGTATTTACACCGTGTGTATTCTGTAAGTCTTTGCATGCATCCCTCTATTATGTTGATTCTCATGTGAAAATTCACTATCCACATGATAATGTAGTGGCTGAACTTTTCAGGAATGTATGTGTTGAATAAGAAGGTACTTGCTTTCTGAGAACATTCTTCTAAAAACCACAATCATATGAATGATCATGGCAAGCAAAATGAAACAGTCCTAGGAAACACTCTTGGAATCTGTGCAAAAATTTTTGAGCTGTACTGTGGGAGTGAAATTGTTGATTTTCAGCGTCTCACAAAATATGCAGGTTGGTGGAATCATTCAGACAAGTGTGCCTAGACAAATAGCCTTGACATGCGGCCGCACGACCCTGCAAAGCAAACTTTGCTTATCTCCTGCTATAGACAAATTATTCATTTTCTGTTCCTGCCCAGCCTTTTCCTTCCTAAGCTGTGAACTCTCAGTGGCAGGAGCTGTCTTCTGAGATGGGACTTTTTCCTTAGAGAAGTGTAAGACAGTGAAGGGGAGGAGGCAGCATCTCATGAAGTCTTGTGTTTGCAGACACCACTACAATACTTCACTAAACACTTAGTTGGAAATGACTGAGTGAAATTCTCAAAGGCTAATAAATAATGATTCTGTTACTGAATTATCTGTTACTATATATGCACAGGAGAAAAGAGCCAAGGACAGAGACATAGCTCTACACGTGTTCTTTGTAAAGACTTAAATTGATATATTTTTGTCCCAGAATTCTAGAATAAGAAAGCAAGGTCTGTGGTTTTAAAAATAAAAATCCACATCCCAAATTATTCTTCACACACACATAGATCTAAGGATCCATATATATCTTGAACCGGCTTTTTTTTGAGGAGAGTAATTTTCAAGTTATCTTGTTAGCAGTGTTATCCTTTAACACCTGTGTCACACATCGTTTAACTCCTGCTGTGATCTGGGTCAAATACCTTAACCTTTCTGCCTCAGTTTCCTCATCTGTCAAATAGGGATTGATGTACACACCTACCTCACAGCACTCCTTGAAAGTTGCCATTGGCACCGTGCTTTGAAGATGTATGTTATGCAAACGCCAAGCACTATTACTTCTCAGAATGAAATATGAGTGCCCTCTAGCATAAACACATGGTGCTGTAATGCCTTGATGTTCTAAATCTATCCAGGGCTTGTCTCTGCTGCAACAATTATCTTCAATTACTCCACCTCAGTTAACCCAGCGAGGTTATAAAGCAACATGTGACTGCATGGGATGATTAGATTAGATGCAGATGGGTTGCAAATGGAAACTGTGGCTGCACAGATGTCATGTTACTAGTTTAATAATCTCAGCAACAAAGCTGCAATTCAGAACTAGAGCCAGGTCAGCTATTTCAAATTTAAAGCATTATTTAAGTCAAGTCACATGGATGCCTTATTAAGGATAACTATTCATACCTTGAGCCAACACTGTGGGGAACACAAGCACCTAGATACGAAGTGAACCTCATGCTTTCCTTATAAACCTGGATGCCTCAGGTGAAGCAGAGGAAGTTCTCATTTCTTCCAAAAAATATTTTGTGATCAACTTGCAAGGAACATAGCAGTTGCTAATGTATTTTAGTTATCTTCAGATTACTTGTCTTTGGTGGCTTCTTGCCAATAGTCATTAAGCACAATGGTAGCTTTCACAAACATTTGAGACTTATGGCTAAAGATCTAGTATAACAGTAATTTAAAAAAACCCTACACATAAAGAACACACTCAAAGGACTAATAGATCATTTTTGTTTATTTGTTTGTTAGTTTCACAGTATTTTATAAACCTGTGCACTACAAACTCATCATCTGTTCCCCTTGTTTCCGTTGTGTCACGTTTCATTGCAGTCACAGTTCTTGGACAGATTTTCCACCTCTGGTAGGCGGTGCACAGAATTTGGCCAATTTCTAGACTAAAGACTATATGAGGTATAAGTTCTAAAGTCATACATATTTACACCATAAGAATTAGAACAGTATCATGAAGAATCAGGCCTCCTTAGGAAGTTACATAATTCCAAATGTTCATTTTTATTTGTGCTGTAGTGATAAGAAGCTGTCAAGTCTCTTTCTGTAATGCAATAAATGTGTGAATGCCACCTGGGTATGAAGCAAACTGCATTTTTAGAAGGGGTCGTTGTAGGCAGACCAGAATAAAAACTTTAATTAAGAATTAATGAGCTCATTTTGTGCCAATACCCTTTCAGGAACAAATGTAAAATTTAATTATACTGTGGCAGTCCCTGACAGGTTGAATTTCCTTGTTTTTTATTGATACACTCTGTGCTATGTCCTCTTTGCTGGTCATTGGAGACCAGGAATCTTAATTGCATGGCCATTTCAAAATGAAACATTTTCCTCTTCTGTTTGCAATAAGTAATAAAAGACATGAGTCTCTATTGCTTTCCTAATGGGCAAAGATACTGCAAAACAAATTTAAAATTAATTTTCATTGTGGTTCTCCTCGGGGTGTCCCAGCGTCTAGAACCACAGGCTGAGGTGGTGAGGTGCTGGGCATGAGGAATCAGCCCGAAACTCTCATGAAAAATGGTAGTTGAGCATCTCCACCCCAAGGCTTCATTTACCAATTCAGCCACACCACCAGTAATGACTGGATGTCTTTCATTTTCCATCTTTGAAACTCCATACAAACAAAATCTCATGATCCTTAATACCTGGGGAAGCATATGCATTGTACTAATAGGAAAATGGATGAAGTGAAAGGTAAATATTCCTCTGTTATTCCAGAGATATCATAATTTATTCACCCAAGTTGACCTTTCAACAGAAAGCCATTTGAACTCTGAAAACAAGGCTTTGTTTTTCTTATGCACCATTTTTTTAGATCATATATTTTCATTTAAATTTTCTATTCAGGAATAGTTTTTCCCAACAGTACCTTGTGTATGCAGTTTGAATTGTTGTACATCAATATTTTATCTTCAGGCTTTTTTTTTTTTTGGCTTCTATTTTAACCTACCTGACCATATAAAAGCGGGAGGGTAGCAGAAGGTGCATGCTTAAACATCAGTTTTGTTTTACTTCTTAAAACAGCTTGTCTAGCTGGATGAAGTGAAATTGGTAAATACATGTGGGAAATGCAACTTTATGTGAATTGCCAGGAAATAATCGACAGATATTTTACTGCACCAATATTTATGCATGTGACCGCAGGCTCTATTGTAATAAAAGATGATCTTTCTGAAAAAAAAATGGACTATGAGTGTTTTGTAAAATTAATTCATTAACCAAAGTATGCACACACAAGTAACCAGAAGTTAATTCAGCTTTCCTCATATGTAGCCAATCTCTGATATATATACATATATAAATAGTTTAATTTAGACTGTTTTCTTTCTGTACAACCTCTTTTAAACTATCCAAGTTAGTGTTTGACATTGATTAAAGAGTTACATATCTGAGATGGGAACTTTCCACCTTTTCTCCCTTCATCATCCTATTTGATATGCAATTCCAGATGCAGCTTTTGTGGCTTCAGCTCTTCAAAGAACCTCAGTTCAAAGTCTGATTTTTACAGGCAGAATTTTTGGCTTACAAATAGATGCATCCTCAGCTTTGGGGCTCATTATTAACCACATGTTCAATTCTTGCAAGTCTGGGTGGGTAACAAATGACCTACATTTGCAAATCAGTAGCTGCACGTCTAGGGTGTAGTAACTGCATTTGTCTTCAGCAATCAGGGCAAGTTGTTACCTGCAGCAGTGTTACACACGTGACCTTTCATGTGGTATTAATTAAAAAAGCAGGTGCTTGCAGTGTGAGTCTGGTGTTTATTTTACAGTTTTTAGCTTTTCTACAACAACAAAAGAAATTTTCTAGTTTTGTTGCCTTTTTTCATAATGCAACCAGACATTCCCACACCCTGTGGCTGGAGGTGCATCCCCAGCATTTAGTGACGCTGTTGCAGCAGATTATAATGAAGAAATATCTTTTACTGCACAATTCGGCAATACTAATTTCCTGAAAATCATCTCATTTACAATTGCAGTGCATCAGCTGCCTAATTAAGATTGGAGTTTCCACATTTTATGTTTCAAATGCAGTAATAATAGTTTAGAAAGATAAGATATTAAACTGAGCAAAGCCACAGCATACAACTCCCCAGAGTAGAAGCTGAGCAAATGAACATGTCCTGGTAGACTTCTCTGCATGTCAATAGTGGAAGAAAGTTGTTCTAGTGTGATATTTGCCTGCTCTCTTCCAGGAAATGAGCTTTCACTTAAGCCGTAGTAGCTCGATTCCACAGCAACTGGTAATATTTGCACCCGGCATCTATGGAGTTTAGGTAGTTTTAAAAGACAAGCTACAATTTCTTTCAGAAATGGCGTATTTTTTTAAAGGATTAGAAGTCAGAGGTGACTAAATATTTTCTCAGGTGTATTAAAAGTCATTTGGGGTATCCAGCTCCCATGCTAATCTATCCATGCATCTTCTGGTTTTGTGAATTCACACCTTTGACTTTCAAAACCGTGCAAGGAAAGGGCCACTGCAAAATGTTCTTTTAGCAGATGCTTCAGCCATATCCAAAGTCCTGCAAAGGAGATAAACCTAATGAACAGGAAGGCAAGGAATACAGCTGGAGTCAGGGTGGACAAGAGCATCTGAGACTGGGCCAGGACCAATTCATGAAGCACTCAAGGGCAGTGAAAGATGCTTAACAACCTCATCAACAAAATGCAGAAATGACATATTGAAATCCTGGCAGTGTGTTAAGCTTTTAACACTTAGAGATCTATGAATTTTCTAGGGAGCAAAGAGCTATGCATTTACCTGTGTTCCTTGAAATTTGCTTCCTTACTGGCTACATTGACAAAAATGCTTAATTTTGTTCAGGAATTCTCTCTGGCCTTTGGTGACATCTCATCTCCTGGTCTTGACACTTCGGTGAGAAGCTGTTACCAGACTCATTAGGACTAAAGCTCATGCTGCAGTCTTTATGCATCTTGCATCCAGATCATGCCTCCAAGGGCCTCTTGTCATCCTACATTAGCATTTCTGACCACCTGTGACAGTTGATAGCCCTGCAACACGTGGCTGATCAAGACAAAAGGTACTTTAAACCATCTATAAACCAGTATGCAGACAAAGCATGATAATTTGCCTTGTCTGAGCATAGCTGGGATTTGAATAAACTGAAAAAGCTAGAAACCTGACAGAAGCTAAAAAGAAAAGTTTCCCAAAGGCAATAACTGTGCCTGAAAGCTTATGTCTGCTGCTGGGTGATATACATGTAACAGGTATTTAAGGCTTCATCAGAGCCAGGCCAGCATGGCAATTTCACACTGGAGTTTTTAAGTCTGGGAGGAAAACCTTGATTCCACACCTAAGGGTGATGTAGAGATCAGAAAAAACAGCACACAGCCATCATGGGCAAGGAAGCAGCAGTATTAAATATAACGTGTTATTTTATAAATTTCTTCAATTTTTCTTGGCAAAAGCAATATATTGACAGAAGTGGACTGTTTGACAGGACCCTGTGTCTTCCCTGGGAACCGCATGCATAAAAGGTGTTATTTCCAGACAGAAGTAAATCTCTGAGAGGCCAGTTATAGCATATATTGTGAAGCCCAGAAGGACATGCCAAACCACTGGCTGATTGTTAAAAAGCACCTTATTTCCCTGTTGGCTGATGGTTATCTGTTTATTATACAGTGGGAGAATCTACACGTGACAGAAACTACATAGCTATTTAGGGCAGACATGGTTTTGAATTCTGAAGCCATTTTTAATGAAGACAGAAAGGGAAGCTATGGGGGCTTATTATATCTGCCACAGTGGAGTAAACTCCTCCTGGTATCTTATTGTGCTTTGGAGAAAAAACAGTTTGGACTTTGCTTTAGATTTTGTTTTAGTTTTGACTTTGCTTTAGTTGTATTGGTTAGATGAAGAGTTACAGGAGTTACAACCTACTATTTTCCCCATTAAATAAATTTGTTATTAGCTTATTTGGTCAATTAGCTCATAAAGCATAGCTTTTTATGAAGCATTAATGGACAAATGCAATAATTTCTCTTCCTAAAAGATAGCCTGAATTGGTTAAATGGGCCAGGATAAAATGTATTTTCCACCTAAATATTGTAGTGGGAAGAGGGGTTAATAAGCAATGAGATTATCCCATTCCCTTTAGATATTTTATAAACAAGATGTATGTAATCCATAAGTTATACAGGGTGAAACATGCATCCTAGGCAGATAAAATCCCAAGCCTTGGACTATGCAAGTAGCCAGCATGAATAATAAACGTGCTTGGTAACAGACCTTTTCTGTAACATATAAGAGTGTGAATCTTCTGTCATTATACACAATATGAAAGTTCCACAATTTCTTTACCAGTCTGAAAACGCAGAATATAATAAAGCATGTCTTCCATCTGTGCAAAGGTTGTCTGGAGGCTAGGCAGGCACAGTTTAGGTCTAAGTGACTTTAAAATGAAACAAATTATCAAGGTGTCCTTGGAGGCTCTGTGAGTATATCAGCTATTTAGACATACAAAGTAAACAGAATCAGCGATGTTTGGAATGAAGGGGAAATTTCAATGAAAAGCAAATCAAAGCAAATGCTGAAGGGGATAGAGAAATTAACAGGTCAAAAGAAGTTGTTTTGTCAGTCTGCTTGATGGGCAGCTACTGCTTATGCAGCCGGGAAGTGTTGTGTGTGCCCGATGCAGAGGAGACAGCCTGCCCTGCAAGATTCTCCGGCTGCACAGAAAGAGGTTTTGTTCGATTCTGGGGCAGACTGTCCAGTCAGACTTCTGTCAGGGTCATGGTGAAGGATGGCACCTCCAGCTGCATCCCAGTTGATGATGTTGCTCTGGGAGGTTTGCAGGAGTGCAGCATCTCTGCTGAAGTTCATCAGGAATTCAGTTATTCAGTTTTGTGCTTGTACAGCAACTGTCTAACAGGTAGAAGCAATCCTATGTAGCAATCTATATTCCTCACTATGACATGATGTGGATGTTCATTCTTCCTCCAGACTAGCATGGATGAACACTGTGGTACTGACTGGGTTGTTCTTCATTAGAGATGCTGAGGCAGAGTTCTGGCACATCCTTGGTGTCTGGATGCAGTGACAACTCTACCAGCACCATCCAGAATTCTTGAATCACCTAATCCCAGGAGCAAAGAGGCACAGGGATATATGGAGCACATCTTTCCAGATGGATGCTGCTTCTCCCTTCCATGAATGGCACTCCAGCTTCCTTTTACCGTAACCTCAGAGTCTGGTTTGTATTTTAGCTTCATTGGCTGCTGATGTCTCAAAATATGTACTATCTAAGACAAACCTAGATTTGTCTCATATGATCTCATCAGGTCCTTGAACACTGCTTTGTGGGGCTAATATTGAGATAGCAGACCTGAAAAAGTCCAATGGTGACACAAGACAGTACCCTCTCTTATCAAGCATCTCGTTTAGGGCTAGAAAATGCCATGTTGATAGTGATAGTTTGGAAGATGAGTGATTTAGGATTCTTCACACAGTTCAACTCCCTTCTTCTGCAGGGCAGGAGGTAGGCAGTGGGAGAAGAGAGGACATTATAGGAGTAAGACATGGGAGCTTAGGGATGATGTGGACTCCCAAAAGGCAACAGGGTTTAGCAGTAATCAAAAGACACTCTAGTGGGGCAGACAAGGGTAATGAAAACAGGCAAGGTAGACTGGACTAGACTTTCTCATGTCCTTTCTGACCTGAATTATTCTACAATTTTATGAAAGAGAACTAGCATATGGAAAGAAAGGAGAGCTGGGGGAAATCTGGGGGCACAGATCAGTTAGAAAAAAAGAGACAATAAAGGACAACAAAATAAAAAAATATACAACATAGTGGTGTCTTTAATATTTACTTAATAGTAACATCAGACTTTTTGCTGGATAAATATTAATGCACTGAGAAATTGTTGCATTGCATTTTTAGTGTCCACACAGTACTAAATAGTTTCAGAGACTGATCAATTTTTTTTTATTTTGCATCAGTGGTTCTGAGCAATTGTCCCGTGTCAACAGTGGTT
Organism: Columba livia; assembly: GCF_036013475.1. Taxonomy (NCBI): domain Eukaryota; kingdom Metazoa; phylum Chordata; class Aves; order Columbiformes; family Columbidae; genus Columba; species Columba livia. The sequence continues at coordinate 10,032,625 of NC_088602.1, read as the reverse complement.
GCTGGCTATGCCTCTGCTTGTCTTTTCAACTTCCATCTATCAGAAAATACTCGCTTCGGAAAACCACTGCCTGGGAGAGGTGACAAATTTGGGACACCCTCAACACACAGACACAGTGGAACAGCAATGGGAGGAATTCTCCCAGTGACCTTGCTGATGAAATTCAGAAAGGAGCTGAGCTGAGAGAAGGAAGTGAGCCAGTCTCTACAAACTGTTACCCAAGAAACCTCTCAGTTTCGGGTACACCAGACGGTAACAAATACAGTCAGTAGAAAGCTTTCAAGGAAATTGCTGAGTGAGATTGCCTGAGATTAAAGAAAACTACACAAATAGAGGAAATAGCCAAAGTAGGAGTAAGTCTGCCCTTCCACAGATCTCATAGTTGAGAATATTAAGAAGCTGATATTACAATATATGCCTTTCATGTCCTAAGGTGTCCAAGGCCAAGAGCTATGCTTCTTCCTCATATCCCCATGTCAATCCAAGTACAGAAGTCAGACTAACAAAACAAAGTGAAATCCCCTGTCTCAAAGTGGCTTATAACCTAAACATTAGAAAAAGTATCAACAGTGACTGGAAATATAGTGAACTCTGTGACTAGGCTACTAAATCTGGATGAATATTTGTCATGTACATTAGATGTACTTGTCTGTCTACTCATTTTATGTGCCTGTTCCTGCAATGTTTACTCATCTAACTATATATAAATTACCATCATTTTAGGACTTCCATCTCAATAAACTCATTTTCACCATTTGCCTGAGTCACCCTCCATCTTTGCACCACAAGCTGCAGTCTGGTGTGGGATGACAGAGCAGCATAGCAAGAAACACCATGTCTGGGGATAGTCAGGGGCCTCAAGATGTTGTGGCAAATCCTCTGTGCTGTAGCTCATCTCCTGTCTTTCTTAGTGGAAATCCAAGTCCCAGGCAGTGCTTTGGGTTCCTGGCAAGCGGGAACAAGGACAGATGCCACACAACCTCAACTCAAGCATGCAGTTGAAGAGGACATTACTCCTGTTTCCTGCTGGAGCCAGCACATGGGAATGGGTTCAACATGTCACACACATCAGCAATTTACAACTCTTGTGGAGTCCCACCTGTGCTTTGTTATCACTGACCCATATCACTTTAAATGCAGTCTTGTCCACCGCTGATTGAATTCTTTAAAGAACAGAAAGCCAGATCTGAAAAAGGACGTAAGCACTCAACAGGGGACACCTTTCAAAAGCCAAAATTGCAGTCCTCAGAACACAGAGGCAGCTGCCAGCCCCACCATGTCCAGCTCTGCAGTTCCTGGCAGCCACAGTGCTCCAGGTGCCTCAGCTCTGCTCCTGGTGTGCCCACAGATTCCTCTGTGGTGATAAGGCTGAGCAGCTTCGTACCCAGTTATTTCTCAGTATTCCTCCACTACACAGCTCCTCATTATGAATTTTTAAACAACAACTTCAAAGTGTTACTGCCACCCTCTTTTCTGTGTAATAACCCACCAGTTAAAATGTTCAACCTTCTCTTCCTGGTGGGGTTCAAAGCCCCATCTCATGTTGCCCTGAGGTGGAGCAAGCAGTAGAAATGTTGCCTGCCTAGAATAAAGGATTTGGGGACCAGGGTTTAGACTTAGTCAAAAGATTATCTACTCCGGAAGAAAAAGCACCCATTTGGAAGGTGTGCAAAGACTTAAATTGCTTTCTCTGCTTAACACAATTTCATCCATTTTAGCTCATGTTGGGTTTTTTGGTTTGTTTGTTTGTTTGTTTGTTTGTTTGATTGATTTATTTGTTTTGTTTTGTCTTAATGAATAGAAAAAGCAGAACTCTTATGTCTCCACTTCCTGGCTTGATTCAATAACCAACATGATACAAAGCCACACTGCCACAGTTTTCCTTTGCCTTAATAAATCCTGAACTGTTTGACGGGGAGTGAATTAGCTTAATCACAGCTTTTATAAGTCTTACACATCAGCTCATGAAGCCCATGGCCTGGTGATCTTGGGACTGTTGCGGAACTAGAGCTAAGAATCAAGTCTAAGATTTAGAGGTGCAAGTTCTATAAAATCTATAAAAATATCCTCTGTGGTTTTACAACAGCTGTCTCTTGTCATTTTTATATATTGCCCCTGTGTGTTTATGCATTACAGGTAAACTTTGTGCATAGAAACAAAACAGCTTCATTTGCATTTCTGTAAAGCCAGATTCGATTTGAGAGATACAAAAGTTATAAATATATCTTGATGCACATCAATCTTCTGCTCTGATAACAATAAATGCATCTGTGATGTGATTTATCACCTAACAAAAAACTGAGGAGGGAAATAAAAAATGCAAATTAAAAAATGCAAACAGGGAAAAATTAATTGCAAAATGTCTTTTAAGTGTTAAGGAAGATATAAAAGATAATCTTGCAATGGAGACTCACAAAATAATACTCTCATAGAGTAATCAAATGCAATTCAGAATAAATGTACATGTTAAACAGATGAGGTTGTCAGCAAGAACATGGTGAAGTAATGTGTTGAGACAATTAAGAGAAAACATGGAAAGTAGGAAATAGAATGATAAAATTGTTTCAGTTTAAACAGAAAGAAAGACAACATTGCAAATTCACAATGAAAAAAAGAAAGTATTGTAGCCCCTCTTCTGACACATCAAGTGAAGATACATCAGTGATACCAAATTACTGCAGGCGTATGATATTTATATAAGAGGGGAAATCAGGATTGCACATGACACCAAATATCAAACGTATTTAGACCAGGTCTCAGATTCGTATATGCTTAATGACCACAGAATAGATATAATGAAGTATCTACAACAAAGAATTCAAGTCAAAAGAGATTGAATTCTGGAACTATGGGAGATTTGCAGTTCCCGCTGAACTTTCAGTGGGTATGTCCACTATACAAGGGACACACAGGAAATACAAAGTTTACAACAATGTTTTTCAAGTATTCAAAGGTCATGAGGAAATCCATCCCCAAATAACAGCATGCTGGTTTCAGAGTCATATGATTATTAAAAAAAAAAACCACAAATAAAACCTTCTTTTCTGATGTCTGAACACTGAGGGTTTCATAAAATTTTCCTCCCAGCTTTTCTCATCAAACAAGATCTAGAATAATTATTTTTCTAAAAGAGACAATGAAAGACAAAATTTTCACAGACCCATGTGATTCCAGAAACTGCAAACTTGAAAAAGCTCAGCAGAAGGATTGACATTAACTTGTGTTAATTAGCTCCTTTGATTGACTGTCCAAACCAAACTGTCATTTCTGAAAATACTGGGTTTAGTATAATACATAGTCCAATACAGGTAGTATTTATAGAAAGAATACTATACATACATATAGTATATATAATTTATGGACAATGTCATCTATACAGCTTACTTAGTACTACAACACATAGCAGGAGATAGAAATATGTGTGAAACCGTAGATAGATGGCTGATAAATTTCCAAAGGGAAAGAAAGTTCTGCCAGCAAACCTGCTTCAGCATGGGCTCCTCTCTCCACAGGTCCTGCCAGGAACCTGCTCCAGCATGGGAGCTGGAGGTCCCAGACTCCTTTGGGCATCCACCTGCTCCAGCATGGGATCCTCCCTGAGCTGCAGGTGGAGGTCTGCTCCACCATGGACCTCCATGGGCTGCAGGTGACAGCCGGCCTCACCATGGGCTGCACCACGGGCTGCAGGGGAATCTCAGCTCCAGCACCTGGAGCACCTCCTGCCCTCCTTCTGCACCAACCCTGGTGTCTGCAGAGTTGTTTCTCTCACATATTCCTACCCCTTTCTCAGAGCTGCTGTTCAGCTTTTTTTAACATTTCTTAAATATGCCATCCCAGAGGTGCCACCAGCATCACTGTTGGGCTCAGCTTTGGCCAGTGGTGAGTCCATCTTGGAGCCAGCTGGAACTGGTTCCATGTGGCATAGGGACATTCTCTGTTGTCTTCTCACACAAGGCACCACTGCAGGCCCTTCTGCTACCAAAGCTTTGCCACGTAGGCCCAATACATTCCCAAATCAAATAATCCTCGTATTCACCTTTCCTCACATCACAGTTTCCTCATTCCTCCTACTTCTCCTCTTCCCTCAGTGCTGCCCTTACTACAGCCCATTGCACCAGTATCCTCTGCTGCTCTGCCCAGTTCTACAGCCACCACCCACACTGTAGACCCGATCCCCAGCTCTGCACTCTTGCAGTAGGTCAGTGCTTGCTGATCTTTCACTGACTACAGAAGGTAGCCAAGCTTTGTCTTCCCTAGCTTCTTTTAGTAGCGTGATTCTTGTGGCAGGTTTAAAAATCCCTAGCAAAAGTTTGCACTTGTTAAAGTCAGCTAGACAGACCTCTAAAGGCAGAAAACCAGGACAGATCCCAAAAATGAAAAGCAGATATATGGTGGATTAATGGAAGCTAGTGTTTTACATTATAGCACACTGATTAAAGTATCTTGACAAAATGTGTAGAAGAACAGTTCATTGTAATCTGTTGGGATTTATCAGTCTCAGCATGCTACAGAAATGGTGGTTTATAATTTCTTTCCTGTTTCTTGGTGACTGTTATACAAAAGAAATGCCCTTAGGAGGGTGAAGATCAAAGAAAACCATCCTCTTAGATTAAATCCCAAGTGTATTTTTCTTCTGTCAGTAAGGAAGATAGAAATACCAAGGGAAAAGATTCAGCTGCTGAGCTACTGAACTGCACCCACCATGCAGCGCATGGACCACTTCCTTCAGAGATCTCCAGCATAGTATTTAAATCTCCTTATCTTTGGGGCCACACTTCAACCCAGCAGCTGAATCCCTTTTCTCACCTTTTCTTGTGCCTATTTTTGCTGGGCCATGTAAGGCACCGATAAATGACTGGCCTCTCAGGAATCTTCACTAAAACCAGCGGTGGCCTGGCAGCCACAGAAATCGCTGCAATAAAGTGAGTCATTAGGCAGTCTAAGATTGCAGTCATTAATAAGAAATCTTTTCATTTGTTTGTAACGATGACAACAAAAATAAGCTTTTCTCAGATCATTCTTCTAGCATTTCCCAGATCTTTTCCCTAACACAGCAAGAATCTCAGGCCAGCAGGACTGTGTGAGAAGCAGGGAAAGCTTTGTATCTACTCAGAGACCTGACAAATTAGTGGAAGTGGAATCTCCTGAAGAACCACATGCAGCTTGAGGTGTTTTTCGGTTAAGAATAGCTGGTAGCTGAGGACTTGCACTCTTCCTGCTTTCCCCTTGTTGCTTTTGATGATTTGTGGAAATTGGGCACTGGATCTGAATCAGGATGACTCTTTTTTATATCACACGGTAAGTGAAATGAAGTCAGATGTAGAATTTTTGGGGGTCTACAGGCCTTTATTCAATAGATAGACAGGGTAATCATGTGAAAATTTTTGGCGTGTGTTCTGCCAAGAATCATACCGTGTGTTAGGAAAATTGTTCTTCGGTAACCACTTGGAGTGAAGCAATTTGACATCCTGAGTATTTATATTTTAATTCTTAGCCTCATGTAAAATGTCCCTTTGCACAACATGTTGTGATATGTTGACCTTGGCTGGCTGCCAGATGCCCATCAAACTGCTCTATCACTTCCCCTTGTCAACAGAACAGTGGGAGAAAATATGATGAAAAAGCTCATGAGTCAATATCAAAACCTTCCCTGGTGCAACTAGAATCATTAAGTTTTGAAAACACCTTTAAGGTCATCATTACTTAACACTGACAGCTCCATTACTAAACCATGTCCCTAAGTGCCGCATCTACACATCATTTGAATAATTCCAAGGATAGTGACTCAACCACTTCCCTGGTCAGCCTGTTCCAGTGCTTGACAACCCTTTCAGTTAAGAAATTTTTCCAATATCCAATCTATAACATACAGACAGGCAGATTACCCAGCAGTTACCATCATAGACAGAACAGATTAATCTCAGGGAAATTAATTTAATTTATTGCCACTTAATAACAGAGTAGGATAGTGAGAAAAAAGAATGAAATTAAAAACACCTTCCTCCCAACCCTCCCTTCTTCTCAGGCTCAACTTCACTCCCAATTTCCCTACCTTGTCCCCCTGAGCATAGCAGAGGGATGGGAAATAGGAGCTGTGGTCAGTTCATTACACGTTGTCTCTGCTGGTGCTTCCTCCTCACACTCTTCCCCTGCTCCAGCATGGAGTCCTTCCCACAGGAGACAGTCCTTCATGAAATTCTCCCACATGGGTCCTTCCCACAGGCTGCAGTTCTTCACAAACTGCTCCAGCATGTGTCTCTTCCACGGGGTGCAGTCCTTCAGACACAGACTGCTCCAGCCTGGGTCCCCACAGGATCAAAAGTCCTGCCAGCAAACACGAATTCTGCTCCAGCGTGGGCTCCTCTCTCCCTTGGGGCACAGGTCCTGGCAGAAGCCTGCTCCAGTGTGGGCTTTCCACAATGTCACAGCCTCCCTCAGGTATCCACTTGCTCCAGCATGGGTTCCTCCTGGGCTGCAGATGGAAATCTGTTCCACCATGGACCTCCATGTGCTGCAGGGGACAGCCGGCCTCACCATGATCTTCACCATGGTCTGCAGGGGAATCTCTGCTCTGGTGTTTGGAGCACCTCCTGCCCTCCTTCTTCATTGACCTTCATGTCTGCAGATTTGTTTCTCTCACATATTCTCACCCCCTTCTCAGAGCTGCTGTTCAGCTTTTTTTAACATTTCTTAAATATGCCATCCCAGAGGTGCCACCAGCATCACTGGTGGGCTCAGCTTTGGCCAGCGACAGGTCTGTCTTGGAGCTGGTTGGAATTGGATCTGTCGAACATGGGGACAACTCCTGACATCTTCTCACCGAAGCCACTCCTGCACCCTTCTGCTACCAAAACCTTGCCACAAAACCCTATAAACCTGTCTTTGACATGACAAGTGGCTCAAGCTGTATTTTCTTTTTCCCTTGCAATGAGCAGTTGGACTTATCTTAACTGATTCTTGTTTCCTAAGATGTCGACTTCTAATTCAAGCTTGTTTTCTTTTTTGTCATTAGACTGTGGAGAGGAAGAAAAACATCTCAAGAGAAGATCTCACTTGTTTAGGTATCTGTCTTAGGGAGTCATGAGCAGTATTTGGGTATGATTTGATATTGACTGTGGCAGAAGCACATAAAAGCAGTGTAAAGGGCTGGCTGACATTTAAACAAAAACTTAGATGAGGTGCATTATCACATGCTCTAATAAACCTACCTACAACAAATGAAACTGAAACCTAGAAAAGTTTAACTATCAAATGTTTTAAAATGTAAGGAGTACAGTATAAATTTGGAAAAGTAGATAACATATTACTACAAAAAAATCTTGTGCCTTGTAATAATCTTAGATTAACAGTAACTTCTATAAGGGCATTTAAACTTCATATATATACATATATTTTAGCATTTTGAGATTGTCTCTTTCTTTTCCCCAGATGAGTTGAGATGATGAAGCAGATGAGTTGAGATGATGAAGCAGAGGAGTTGAGATTTCCATTTTCTTGTCAATATGTTCCTAGTATCTTTTGGTATTTGAAATAGTTTGTCTTGCTTGCATCATCTCTGATGCCCTTCTACAAAACAAGATGAGGCATCTGTTTACTGGTGCTTCTTTTTTGTTAATAGTTAGTTGGCTGTTTCTTGGTTATATCTTACTTTCCTATATTTTATCTTTTGTCAAAGTCAGTAACAGATGATGAAGATGAATTTTGCCTTTCCAGTCTGAGATTTTAGCCAGTTTTAGCTAATCTTCATGCTGCAGTGAATGTTTCTCTCCAGGTCATTTAGTAGAAGGTGTACTACCACTTCTAAATTACTGTAAGCATATTAATCTTGTCACAACTCATTTGTGAGGTTTTAGCTAGTCAATCTATAATAATTCAGCCTACCAGCCCACACCTGATGCAAGTTTTCATTTGCTGCATTCTATTTTTCCCCCACTTTGTCTCACTTGTTGTCCTTCTTGTGTTTTGTATAGTTTTGACAGTTTGTAGTTGACCTCATTACACTGATTCAATCGATGACCACTTGAATTACAATAACAAAGTAGCTGTATTAATCATGTAACACATCAGACTTCTTTTACCATATTAGCCTTCTGGGAAATCCTTTAGCAAGTTATATCCACATGTTAATCTCCTTTGAACAATCAGTTCAGCTAAAGCCTTAGCCACCAAAATCCATTTCTTTTCTCCTAATTTCTAGCGAATTAGCCCTTTTTTTTTTTTTTTCCCCTCCACCAAGTTAAAACCAAATTAGATGAACATTTCATGCCAAAAGAACATTCATTTTAACACAGGCAGATGGAATGAACACAGTAGATCTTTATGCGAATTGTAAGTTTTTTCGAAGTCAGAAGTATAGAACAATGGCATGCAAGCTTGAAGAGCTTCATTATTCTTCCTTTTCCCATGTGCTAATAATGACCTGGAATATTTATCAAGGTGAAAAAAAATGTGCTCAGTTTTCACCTTACCCTGGAAAATGTTTTTGCCTCCTCTCATTCCATGAGATAGAAACGAGAAAGAAAAGTCTTCAGTGTGGACATGTGAAGCAATTCAGACTTCTTTTTATTGGACTTTTTATTAACAGTAAATTGTGTTAAGAATATCAACATTTTCCTGTCTTAGCTTTCTGACAATTTATATGTAGTGATGCCACAGTTTAGTGTAATGACTGCTTATTTTTGCAAGTAGATTGTCTTTCAGATTCATAGGTCTGTACTGCAGCTGCCTGATTTATAAGGCCTTCAAGACAAGTGCATATGAAAATCCCAGTTGGGATGCACTCTTTCCCACAAAAACAACACAAAATCTCAGCACCACTTAATCTCATAATTAGTGCAGAAGTCATATGTTGTCCTTGCACTACATTAATAAATATCAGCTCAGGTGTGTGAGTTACACTCTCAGCAGACATGTGATGTTCCTTATGCTTCAGGTACCTGACAGAAACATAGACAAGTTAGCACAATATTGAACCTCACTGCCTTCATCCTGCATTTCAACACCACTTCTTCACTCGGATTTAGCATCTTGCTGCTTTGCGGCTTCTCCAATGCTCAGAGTTCTGCCTGCCAAGGCATCCTAGAAGTAGTATCGTTAAGGGGAGATTTGGAAAGAACTGGGTTATAGGTAGTGAAAGCCACCTTTTTACCATCACACTCCACCATTCAGATGTTAAGTGAATTAGAAAGAAATGGCTAAAATATTGATTTATTTAGGGTAATTTTAAGAATTTCTCTGCAATAAAACTTCGAAGCTCACAAATCTGTTGATCTTCCAGAGATCCAAGAGTTACTCATGCACAAACACAACAGTGTTATTCAGCAGGTGGACCAAAGGCCTGCTGTTGTGGGCTTAAAATCTCTCATATTATTCATCTATACACAACCGAGGTAGTCCTAAAAGGTGTTAATCAAAAGTTATAGGTCTCGTCTAAAAGGACTTGTGGTATAATTACTGACTGTACTTGAAGTATGAGGCCACACAAGTGTGACAGCAGTAAGCTTACACATCTAATTTATTTCAATTATAAGTGTCCTTAAGATAAACAGTTCTTGCTTGGTGTATTGCAGGTCTTATAATGGAGCTACTCTTACAGAGGCATTTGAAAGAAAATGAATATTTCAGCATTTTATCGAGCCTTCTGATTGGGAAAAATGTTTTTGCAAGTGTTGTGGATAATTCCCTGAAATTATTTGGTTTTATTATTCTTCCTACAAAAATCCTAAGGATGGTAAAAAACATTAGTTCAGTGCATTTTCTGATAATAAAATATCTTGTATGTGTGTATGCTGTGTGTAGAAAATCAGAAAAGTTATGAAATGTGGTTTTGGAAATACTTGTGCACCTAGGTAAGTCATCAATCTAACCCATTGTTGTAAAACGTAGTGGTTTTCTCAAAAAGATGAAAAGCATAGTGTCAGAAAAACATCTTGATACAGAGCATACACAAAGAAATGCTGACACTGTAAATGATCTACGAAGATACATTGAAATGCTTATTTTTAACTCCCACGATGCCTTAGCAGCAAGAAATATTGTGGGTTTTTTTTAAAAAGATATTCTCACTACATCCATCACATTGATTACTTTGTAAGGTTTTCCTTTCTGCCCTCGTTAAACTGGAAAGGGTGGTGCTGCCTCATTAAGTGCCTTGATCACCCACACACAACTTACTCTGTCCGGTTCCCACTGGGTCATGAAGAGCACAAGATGGATTTGACAGACAAATCTCATTATGTGACAGAATTAAATGCCCATGTCTGTTTAGGGTGAAGTCTTAAAGAAAACTCTTTCAATTTTCCCACCTTTTACTCCTGCAAAGGGATATTTTTGCATGCAAGAGCTATTTTTCTACGACACATAGCAGCACTGAGCTCAGCTCACTCCTATGTTCACCACAGGTTTTAAGCAGTGAAATATTTCATTTTTGCAATGAATTGAATGTATTTTTTTCTTGTACTGCATTATCTCTGAGCTGCATGGGGAAGGGTTGGAACAAGCACAAATGCTTTGAGATCTGAGTTTTGACACTTCCACAAGAGCCTTCCTGTGGGCATGTTATATTTGAATTTTAGGGGACAATAAACCTCTCAGGAAAGAAACAAAGGTTGGAGACAAGCTTTCTGAGGAAAAGGATAGCTACCCAGATCAACAGATACCCCTAGTGATATAGTCATCAGTATCAGAAGAACCAATAGAGACTTCACAAGAGGCATCATCCCTAGTGTGTTAGATCCTACCTCACTTTAACCAAGACAAACTGGATCTGCCAGTAGATTTTGCTTCTTTCTCCCCCTAAAAATGTTGCACATGAATTGACAGGTCTTACAGTATTTCTAATAAAAAAGGAAATAGCAATTAATCACAGAGACAATCAAAAGACTAGTTCCGTGTAGTACTAGTCATCTTCATGTATCCTCCATTTTTATCTGGTTTGGCAGAGGAACAGTTTCACAGTGAACAGCCCTGGGAGCTTGAGGCTGGTCTGCAATCAAAGATGATAAGTCAGACACAAAGGACACTGCTGGGAACTTTTCTCTCTCTAACCATGCACTGCTTTTATTCTGGAGCACTTTCTGGGTGATTGCTCCATTACACTGAATACCAACACAGAGCTTCACACCAGGCCCTTTGAAAAGCCCAAGTGGCAATACAGAAATTGTGAGCTGTGCTGGTTAGCAGGAAATGATGATAATAGGAATATTTTGGTTCATGGTTAAGTTCCTGTTGTCTTAGAAACAGGACAAAATCAATTCATCTGGGCAGTTCCCCAGATCCAAGCTTTTTCTCAAGGTCTTTTTTCTTATCCTTCTGTGTCTGTGGTTGACGTGGCTGTATAGTCCTCCTAGACCTCCTCCCTTCCATCCACATAGAGATTCTACCCTGAAGCAAGTTGAACCATAGGATCTTCTCCAGGATTATTAAAATTCCTCAGTGAACATGCATTGCTTTCTGATTTGAGTGGACATACGTGTCCATACGGAGGATTTCTCAATATTTGCAGCACTTTCCTCTACAAAGGAGCTCAAAGATTTCTCACAGCAGTCTTGGGTGAAAGATAGTATCTATATTCAGTTGTCTGAGCAACAAACAAAATTTTCAGTCTGCTTCAGAAGTTGGGTGCAGAAATGCAGAATACATCTTTCACATTATTCCTACAGTACACATGAACATATGTCCCTTCTCTTCCTCCTGTGTGTCTATGAAGAGAATGAGAAAACATGGTCAGCAAAAGTATTGCAGCATAGTTGCTGAAGTAAAACTGGTAAAAAATCCTGGAAACTAATTTGTGATAGAAAGTAACCTGCAATCAAAAACATTTTTCTCACCAAACTGTCAGTAGTTGAAAAACAAACCAAAAACCACCCCTCCCCCCTTAAAAACTTCAATTGGAAATGTTGTAATTGACTCAAAGCTAAAAAAAAAATAATTAAATTGATAAAAATTGTAGAGGAAAGAGGAGATAATTTACATTGACATTGTTGCCAAAGAAGAACCATTTATTGATTAGACCTCCTCAAAAGAAAACTGGAGTCAATATGGAAGGAAAGCTGTTCAGCTGTTCATACCCAGTCTTACTCTTGCTCCTAAACACAATCATTTCCATTCAAAATCAACCAAATCCTCCATTTTTTATCTCAAAGGAAGGTGCAGGTCTAGTCTTCTATTTGCCTAATCATGCATCGCTTGATGGAAAAACAACCAGCAGTTCTGCACTGTCGCCCCTTCATGATAGCTTCTTCTGGAAGGAACTGTCTGCACTGTGATGGACTAGAAAACCCTTCTCATTATCCAGTATTGAATCTTCCTAACTTTCTTAAAGGTAAGTTTTCCTAAATTCCAAAACCAGTTGTCACAGATGAAAAACATAAAACACTTTACCCCTTTTATAAATATTAAATAAAGTTGATTAAACCGACATTTGGGAAGATGAAGGACTTGCACACTGTGTGCTGTCTTCTGCTTGATCTTGACTATTCATGTATATTTACTCTTATCAAGATTGTTAACACAATATTAGATGCTTTGACCAATGTTAATAGGAGGAGGTGTGCTACTGTCTTCCCTTTAGCATTTTTTTTTTCCTTAGCTTAAGTTAGAAAACTAAAGGAGTCTAAAGTGCAAGGAACCACTCCAGCCTACAAAGATTTAGGCCATTAGTAATACTGGAATTAAAAGATTAAACCACTTGTTTCAAGTGCGAAATAGTAATGTTCTCTTAATAATTTCACACTCTACTAAGCATTATGCTATACTTTGCAGTGCATGGATTCATCCCACACATACTGTGCAGAAAAGTGCTTTGGGCTTGTGCTTAAATTCTCCTAAATCAAGATTCCAGGATTTATACTCTCTGACATTAATTTCCTCCTCTCATTCCTTCCAAACCCTGTTCTCAGTGACTTTAAATGTGTTTACTCAAAAAGTTACGCTTAAAATTCAATTATTTTATGATGATCCAGAGCAGATGCTTAATTTGGAGACATCCCCAGACATCATATGCCCAAATAATTCATTGAATTAAGTCTACTGGGCTGGGGTAAGTTCCTCTGCAGTTCCTGCTGAGGTGTTCGTATCTGTGTTCCTGCACAGGCATTTTTAACATCTGGCTGAGTTTGCCTGTTCTGCATAGCTGGATGTGTGACAGACTCAGAGCCAGACACTCCTGCCTCACCTTGCTGTGTTTTTGCTGTACTGTGGGAAAGAGCCTTACTTATCACATTAAAAATGCAAGAAACAATTAAAGAATCCCACTCTTAATGAATGGTACTTCTCCCATAAATTTTAAGCAATGAATATTGCAAACTCGTTTTCAAGAATGTTAGATTAGTATTCACCACTCTCAGTTGTCAAGGACAGAAGCTCCTGCTGTAATGTGCTGAGCTCCTGACACTTGCGGGATCTGCACCGAGCCTGAGTGTTGGGTCGCTGTCACATCTAATTAATGTCAGTCCCACCCAGGGATCCTACCTCCAAGTCACAGTCCTTGGCCAGACAGATTGAAATGCTATTCTAGGTAGAATACATAGAGTGTATTCACTGAATATAGCATGTGCCCATTTGCAAAGCAAAGCAAAAAACAAAATCAAAAACAAATGAAACCCCAAAACAATGACAAAAAACAAACAAACAAAACCAAATCAAAACAAAACAAACAAACAAACAAAAGTCTAGACAAAATTATATTTAAAAATGCCTAATTTTTCCCAGGAAAACAAATGTACATTAAATGATTTAAGGGGAAAAAAAAAATCAGTGTCAATATTGTAGACCCTAGGATAACAAATTCTTCAGCATGAGAGAATGAATTGACCTCTGAGAGAGAAAAGCAAGATAAAACACAAACAGGCATCGGAGAAAATACAACATTCATTGCTGAAGCTATGGGAGTCAATCATCAATGTTTAACAACTCATTCTTGTTCACTCTTCAAAGGTAGCTACTGCAAATGTCTAAGTGACAGAAATAATGCATGCTTCAACTTTTTAAACAAAAGGAGGAATGTTAAACCATGATGTTTAGCACAGAGTTGATCTAGCTCGTTAGTGCATGTTCATGCAGAACCAAAATAATACAGGAAAGAGGTTCAGTAACGAGCCTGACATGTTGAGGCAATGAATGTCTGTAGTTTCTATTAAGGGAAATTTATTTCCTACTACCTATAACCCTGTTCAATCCCTTTTCTAATTGACTTGTACATTCAAATTTGTGATTGCAACGTATATGTATAAAACCTTTCACAGACTTTCCGTTTGGAAAGTACTGGAGAAAAGGAATAGAATATTATAAGGAATAAAGTTCCTTATTTCTATGACAGCTTTGAAAAATTAGCAGAACAGGACTGTTTGGTAAAAATCTGTATGACAGTTGTATGATAATGCTCAAAGTAGGCACATAGGTCTCTCAGACTGCAATATCTTTGGAGGTCTATGAAATTCTGAAGGGAATAATAATAAGAAGAAAGTAATTAGCCTAACCCAGACTAAAGCAAACATCTCCATTGTGTCAGGGTTTGGATTCTTACTTGGAGTAATTTTGGTGGCCTCTGCATCCTATTTAGTCCACTGCCTCCACAAAGAAGGTCAAATTGCAAAGTTAGGGGAGGATCCTCCGCATCTCGTCTAGTCAAAGTCTGAAAATTTTCAAGGACGACAATTCTACCACTTCACTTTGAAATTTTCCTTTTTTAAAGTTGTGTTTTTTGCTCCTTATCTTTCATTGTGCACATTGGAAAAGAGTGCGGCTTCATGTTCATCACCACACTTAAGACCATTTAGGATGCATTCAGGAATCCTCTCCTGAATTACTCTGCAGAGATGCTGGCACACCTTCGTGACTGATTCCAGTAGCAAATTTAACTCAACTTCCCAGATGCAAATTAGGAACAGAAATGTAGATGTCATTGCAGGGAGACAGTATTTTAAACACAATGACCTCTCTAGTCCTGCAGAAAATATACATATCTTATCTTGATTCAAATGTATAACAAAATCAAGAATAATAGTCACTGATAGATCAAATGAAAAATTTTTTACCCTGTCTATGAATTAGCTTCAGTATTCCTTCTTCCAGCCTTGCCTGTCAATTTTTTCATATGCTTTTCTTCTGCTGATTTCCTGCAAGTCTCCATGTCTGCAAAAGTCAAACTTGATTTTCACACTAAGCTGCACCAAGACTGTGAGGTTTATTGGAACTCCCTTTGAGACACATTAACGGTGCCCTGCTCTTGGGCAATAATGTTACCATTATGTTGTGTCATTCTGACCTCTATAGATTTCTATAAAATATGGTCATAAAACACAAGCAGCAATCTAAAAGTTCTATATTTCCCACTCTTATTAAAGGTTACCTAGAAACATCTGCAGCACAATAACAGTAAACTTTCACACATCCAAGAATACTTGCCATAAAGTGCTCCATTGTGCCAGTTATATGCAGTGTGAACTCTGCACAGGGGAATACTTTATTGCTTCATTATTGGGTTTATATAATTTTAAATCCTGTTCACTGCAGAAACAAACATCCAAACGAATATTTAAAAAGCTAAATGGGGAAATGTAGCACAAGTTAATCTACTATTTGAACCTTTAATGTGCACAACTCCACATATGGCATATCTGTGTTCAGGGAAGAATAAAATATTTTCAAAGGCACAAAGAAAACAGTATATTTGCCTTTTTAATAAATGAAGTTAAACCTAATGAGAAATTATCTGATTGGTAGAGTGGGTTTAGATAGTAACATACTGATGATACACATATTGTAGTGATAGTTTAGGAGGAACATAAACCTAGAAAGGCCAAATTCAGTGTTACAAAAGCCATGAATGTGTGGAGAGATTAGAGATTACCTTTTGAACAACAAATTTTGCCAGAATTGTCAATCTTCACCTTCCCATCAGGCTGAAAATTCTAGGCAGAAATTGCCTTTTGTGTGATTAAGATCTGGTATTTGAGAAAATGTACATAGGTTTCAAAGTTTAAGTTTCCTTCACAAGCCTAAAACTGTCTGAGCTTAGAGAACCAGAACCCTTGAACTGCTGTTGAAAAGCCAGTGAAGTGGCAGAGCTGATGTCTTCCTTGTGTGTTTAATGACAAAATTGGAGGACTTAAACTGCAGGTACCTCAGAACTATAGTGATGGTGCCAACTTAGTTTCATTAAAGCATTGCCTGTCTACTCTTTCTGTTATTTTATCATAGGATTTTTCTCCAAAGTATTTTAACTTTTGGTCTGCATGGTCCTGTCCCGAACTCAAACAGCTGCCAAGAGAGACATAATTTAATTTGTAGTCATAATGTCCTGCAAAGAACTTTTTGTGTTTCTGGAGCCAAATATAAGTAAAGAGTTTTATACTCTTAAACTAATTTTCTTTTCTGAGAATGACACTACATCTACATCAGATGACCTGTCACAGTGTTCCTCCTGAATTGTCCTGTTCTAGATAAGTTTAGTCCACCATGGGACAAAACACAACTTGAAGGAATGACTTCCTATTTTTGGCAGCAAGGCTATGCCAATACTCTACCAGATTTCCCAATCATCCCTAGCAACCCTGTTAAACAGATGGAATACAGTTCAAGGGGGAAAAGTGAGTGGCAAAATGCAATGAGGGTATTAACGATAAATAGTGGAAAGCAACCAGCTTGGCCTTCTCTGTGTAATCCCCCTGTAGGCTTTCTGCTTTGAAATAAAAGTAATTAATTCAAAAATGTACAAACCCACTTAATGAGAAGGGCAACTGTTTCAGGTTTACACTGCTTTGATTTCAGAATGCAGTAGCCACTTGAGAGCAATTCCAAACCAAATGTGGAAAAATACCTAATGAACCCAGTTAAACTCCTGGTGATGACAAGCTCATAATATCACTTGTCACCATAAAGTAGTGCATAATTTCATCAACCACATTTCATTGTGTTTATTTTACTATTTTTTTGTCACTTAAACTGGCAAAGTGAATTAAAAAATGAATTTATTCACTACTAGTTACAACAGCTATTTTTTAGATAGTTAAAAACATTTGGAAACTTATAGTATTAAGATGCCAAACCGTTTTCAGAGAGGTAGAGATAGAATACATACTTGAAGTACACACAGAGAGACCAAGAGGTTGAAGGTAGAGGACAAAAAGAGTACTTCATTTCAGCTTAGCGTGGGAGGAGAGGGAAGATTAGCAGCAACAAACTTATTCCGTACTATAGCCCAGTGCTTAGAAACATATATTCAGCCACATATTTCTATTTACTAAACAGGTAGAATTTGGCTCACACAAAATCTTCTTTTGGAGGTGAGCCACTGTAAAGTTGTAAGAGAAGCAGCAAATACTCTTTATAACTCAGCAATAAGTAAGCAGGAAGTTCTTACTACTGATCTTCTGGCACTGAGCCCCCTGAGCAGAGCCTTGTTCCTCACACTCCCAGCTGTAGGCTACTGTCAAAGTTCCTTTTCTGGATTTGTAGCCTTTTTGCTTAATGGTCAAGGTTCAATGATGTCTCCTTCCTTTTGATGAAAATTACTTTAAAGCCTTGGACTCTCCTCTGTCTCATGGAAAGTTATACATATGAGTCCCTGTACATACCATACACAATAAGCACCTCACCTACCAGCGAAATGTAAAGTTCTTTATACGGAAAATACAAATAACTAATAATAAACAGTAATGTTATTCCAGAGAAGCTGAAGCAATTGAGCACCATGGAATCAGCTTGCATAGCAGTGATGTTTCCTTATGTCCTACAAAATCTCCGTGGTCAAAAAAATATTTTCCTTTGAGCCTCTGCAATGGTCTCAAGTTGAGATTATGTTTCCTGAGGGTGATTTGTTTTGCTGAATCCACATGATTCAGGGTAACGAGTCCAATCACTCCGCTGTCCAGTCTCCAAGCAATGAGTGCTATCCTTTTTCTCATTACAAATTACCACAGCGCAATTCCCCAAAGACTACAGAACAATTATGATGAATAAATGTTGGTGATAATGTGAAAATGTTTTCACTCTTACGGCATTTTTCAAATCCTTTTATCTTTCACACTGAATGACACCACTACATTTTTACATTTATAAAAGAATGTTACTCTTTGAGTGTTTGCTGCAACCCCTGTGGTCTTGGTGGAAGAAAAAAGGAAAGAAGCAGTACTGCTATCTTACTGCAAGTATCTACCACAGAAAAAATGTATTTATTGTCTTGGTTTCAGCTGGGATATAGTTAATTTTCTTTCCAGTAGTTCTTAAGTACAGGAAAAATTGCTGCTCCAGGCTCCAGTGGGCTGTTCTCCAGATGGAGTAGAAGAGCTGATCTCACTTCTGATGCTATGAAAGGAATTTCTGATTTGTATTAGCAAGAAGTGAGATGGCATTTGAACTTCGAATTTTACTCTGTGAGAGAGATCAGGACCTCCTACAGTCCCCTTGCTTACTACTAGTTTACTAAGTTTGAAGTCTGCTGTGCAAATGCAGCCTTTTTAAAAAATAGTTTCTACACAACTTAGATGGCCACTTTACCTAAAAAATGCAAACTGGGGGTTCAGTACTTTCACCTCTCTAGATGAATTTTGATTATTTGTGTATTAAAACTATCTTAGTGCTCTGATAGCAGTTTCACTCACAAAAAACAAAGCACATATTCAAGTAATTATGCATATATAATGTTAGGTCTCTGTCTCCATTTTACTTCTTCCTGTGGCTAATTGCCAAACTGTAGACTGCCAATTAGTTTGACTCCCAGCGGTATTCCAGAAGACAGCTGGGAATGTCTGCATAAGCCTTTGAAGTCCTTTACATTATCTGCTTATCTACAAAGCTTATCAACACAGCACTTGAGAGGAAGAAATGAATACTTATTAAAAAACATTAATCTTCCCAAAGCTTTAGAAGCTGCTTAGACACAATAGAAGATGTTGAAAAACAAAAGGTAAAGTGGGTCTTTGTCTCAAGTCCTTGCAGTTCTCTCAGGAAGTTCATGATAACACTGAAACAATAAAAAAACCCTTTTTTTTTTTCTTTTTCTCCTGTTGCTTTAAAAAAATCTCTAAAAACTCGTTGAACTCTGTAGGAAGGAACAATAGGATGTTTTTGTTAACGTGGGCTGGTCATTGCCACCAATGAATTCTGAACCCACCTGACTGAGGAGTTACAAGTGAACTTAGCATTTTGTGCCTCAGAGACAGACATCAGCTGCAAGTCAGGAAAGAAAGTTCCAGGAGGGCTGTGAAAAGCCTCGAGCTGTTTGACCTGAAGGTGGAACGTTTGTTTTCTCTCTTTTTTTAGTAGCAACAGTAAATTAGCAGAAACATAGGTATACTCACTGTGAAGCCCTGAAATCTAAACTTATGACTGCCAATTATGCCCCTACAGTCTGGTTTTCCTCCAACAAAACAAAGGCTCTCGTGTTTGCTTATGTATGCCACAGGCTGATGGTGAGAATATAATTAGTTAATAGTGATATCACACTTCAATAATATTAGCTTTGGAGGGCTAAAGGCTATTGCAGCATCCCTAGTAAATTCAAGCAGCTGGCAGGAGTTTAGATCCTCATCCTAACTTTGCTGAGACTTGCAAAAGGATTACCTTAGGACCAACAACAGCTTTCTGGGAGCCTCAGGCTAGGCACATTGCCTTACCCTTTCTTAGACCTCTGGATATGAGGAAAGATCCGAGCTTTTGGAAGAACAACTCTGCTCTATGACAATTAAGGGAAGCCAGAACAATGGTTTGGTTAGGTTGGTAAGGATCTAAAATGTTATTTCTACTTTTAGAAATGGCTTTCTACTTCAGCAACATTTTTTTTTTTTTTTCTGGCTGTGCTAGCTTGGTTTGCTTTTAAAGGATTTACAGTTCTATCAATGCCATTCATATTACACTCTCTTTATTCTCTTCCCTGTCCTGAACCTATTGAGTCAGAAGCAACTCTTTTCATTAGCTGCTGTAAGGAAGTTATACTTGGTATTTTTATTTCCTTTCTAGTCACCTTTTACATTTCTAGGCATTACGTACTTGTATGTGGAGGCTTCACGAAGAGGCTTACAAAATTAAATACATTATTATGGTCTCTTGCAGATGTTTATCTTTTTTCTTTACTGTTGTTTCCTTTGAACAAAATATCTCAAGTTATTTATACTGAAAGACTGTGAATATGTTTTGCCAATAGAAAAGCAAATAGATTTTGGTCCTGGAATAAGTGGTTCACCTTGCTAAAACAGGAGTATTAATAGGAGGAAGAAATATTACAGAATTTCAAAATATGTTCTTCCCATTCTTCATGTATTATTCCTTCCTAACTCTTTTCTTCTCTGCCTTCTTTTTCTATTCTTAATTTTTTCAGTTTCAGGTTCTAGCTACTTCAGGTGTTCATGTCTTTACTTTTAAGTTTACTGTTATTGTTTCAAACATATTACAAAGCCTTCACTACATGAAAACTGCATGATTGTATGAGTATGAGTAGTGGATTAAAAAATGCCACTCATAACTTATCTTTTGTGATACAATATGAAATATCTTGAGTGGTTGGGAACTCATATCTGTCAGAGTCATATGTAAATGCAACAATATTCTGTAAACATGGGAAAACCACAGCTTTTTCTTTCCAAGATGTAACTATTTGCTTCCATCACCACAGATGGATGTGTGAATGAATGGATGGATGCATGGATGAATGGATGGATGGTCTGACAGATACACAGACATGTGGAAAACTGCAGAATACACATTAGGATGTCATGTATTGACTATTAGTATATGTCATAGAAATATTCTCTGTTATACACAGAAATTAAAACTAGAAAGGAGGAAAGAAGACATACTGCTGCAGAGTTATGCACTGGGTTGAACACCAAGAAGAGTTTCAAGTTCCCTGAAGTATTCTCCTGATGTCAAAAATCAGCTTTTAGCTGAGCAGTGATGAGTCAGCTCTTGTTGTGAGGCTTGCTCTTGTGTGAAGTTATGTTCTTTTGATGCAGTAATATGTAACTGCCTGGAGTCAACAAATGAAATAGGCACTCCGCAAAGTCACCGG